>NW_020175319.1:764598-892855 GCF_003031525.2 Neophocaena asiaeorientalis asiaeorientalis
AAAAAAAAAAAAAAAACAAGAAATAACAAGTCTTGGCAAGATGTGGGGAAAAGGGAGCCGTTGTGCACTGTTGGTGAGAATGTAAATTGATGCAGCCACTATGGAGAATAGGAGAGAGGTTCCTCAAAATATAAAAAATAGAACTATCATATAATCCAGAAATTCCATTTCTGGATATTAATATGATGAAAACAAAAACACTAACTTGGAAAAATAGATGTACCCCTAAGTTCATTGCAGCATTTTATATATTATATATATATATATATATATATAGTAGGATTACATATATATGTATGGTAGGAATATATATATATATATATATATAAAATTAAGACATGAAAGGAGGAAATCTTTTCATATGAGATCACATGGATGAACCTCCTTGAGGGCATTATGCTATGTTAAATAAGTCAGACAGAGAAAGACAAATACCATGTAACCTTACTTACATGCAAAATCTAAAAACAAAAACTAAAAACTGAGCTCATAGATACAAAGAACAGCTTGGAGGTTGCCAGAGGGGTTGAGAGGAGAGGTGGGCAAAATGGGTAAAGGGGATCAAAAGGTACAAACTTCCAGCTATAAAGTAAATGTCATGGGATGTAATGTACAGCATGGTGACTCTAGTTAATAATTCTATATTGTATATTTGAAAGTTGCTAAGTAAATCTTAAACATTCTCAACACAAGAAAAAAAATTTTTTTGTATAGTGATGGATCTTAACTAGACTTATTGTGGTGGTCATTTTGTAATATATACAAATATCAAATTATCATGTGTACACCTGACACTAAATATAACCTTATATATCAATTATACCTCAATAAAAAATAAAATTAAAAAAAGATATACAGAGGGCAAAAAAGGCATGAAAATGTTCTCAGCATCATTTACATGAGGCAAATGAAAGTTAAAATCACAATGATATATCACTACCTACCAACCAGAACGGCTACAATTAAAAAGACTGACTTTACCAAGTCTGGTGAGGATAAGCAACAAATGAATCACTTATACTTGTTGGTATAAAAAATACTCTATTGGGGGACTTCCTGGTCGGTCCAGTGGTTAAGACTCCGTGCTCTGAACTGCTGGGGGCACGGGTTCGATCCCTAGTCGGGCAACGAAGATGCCACATGCCACGTAGTGCGGCCAAAAAGTATAAATAAATAAATAAACAATAAAAATAAATAAAAAATATTCTGTTGGTAGTGCAAAATAGGAAGCACAATTTAAAACACTTTTGGAGTTTCTTAAACATAAAATACCATATGATGAAGTTATTCAATTCTTTGGCTACTATCCAAGAAAAATGCAAATATATTTTCACATAAAGGATTGCACAAAAATGCTCATAGCACTTTTTTTTGGATAATATCCAAAAACCAGAAACAACACAATATCCACCAAGAGGGAAATGAATAAATAATATGTATCAAATCCATACAGCGGATAACTACTCAGCAATAGAAAGGAATAAACTAGTGATACACAAACATGCTGGGAGAAGGAAGCCAGAACAAGAGTATAGCCTTTATAAGTCAATTTCCAAATAAATTTCTAGACAATGCAAGCTACTATATGGTGACAGAATGTAGTTTAATTTTATTGCCAGAAATGAAGAGGCGAGAGGAAATTCAAAGAGCCACAAGGGAATTTTGGGAGTACAATTTCTGTGCCCATTTACTTGACTATGGTGTTGGTTTCATGGGTGTGTAAGTAGGTCAAACTCAATAAATTATACATATTAAAAGTATACGTGTATCCATATATATTTATATACCCCTCAATAAAGCTGTAAAACATTTTTAAAAATTAAAAATGTAAAAGAAACTATAGCTGACCCTTGAATAACACATGTTTGAACTGTGTGGGTCTACTTATATGTGGAATTTTTTCAATTAATATATTTTTTAAAAATTGGAGACTTGCAACAATTTGAAAAAACTCAACAGATGAACTGCCTAGCCTAGAAATATTGAAAAAATTAAGAAAAATTTAGTTATGTCATAAATGCATAAAACATTAAGTAGATACTAGTCTATTTTATCATTTACTACCATAAGGTATACACAAATCTATTAGAAAAAGTTAAAATTTATCAAAACTTTTGCACCAAAGTGCTTAAACACCATATATGGCACCATTCATAGTCAAGAGAAAAGTAAACCAATGTAAAGATGCAGTATTAAATTGTAACTGCATAACATTAACTGTAGTACACACTGTATAACTGTAACAATTTGTAGCCACCTCCTGTTGCTATTGCAGTGGGCTCAAGTGTTGTGAGTATTGGTTTAAAATGCCATGTGACACTAATCATCTCTGTATGAGCAATTCATCTCTCCAGTGAATTGTGTATTGCAGTAACATGTGATCTCTCACAGTGCTCGTGTACTTTTCATTGTGTTTAGTGCAATACCATAAGCCTTGAATAACACCACAGGACCCATGCAAAGTGTCACTAGTGATGTTGGAAGTGCTCCCAAGAAACAGAGAAAAGCCATGACACAACAAGAAAAACTTGAATTGCTTGTTATGTACCATTAGACTGAGGTCTGCAGCTGCCTGTGGTCGCCCACCATTTCAAGACAAATTAATCCAGGATAAGGATCATTGTGTAAAAAAGAAAGGAAATTCATGAAGTCTTCACTGCAGCTGCAACAGCAGATGCAAAAACCTTGCACTTTTTACAACATAGCTTTTTATCTCATATTGAAAATGCAGCTTTTATGTGGGTGCAGGGTTGCTAGACTCTAATATGATTTGAGAAAAAGCAAAGTCATTATATGACAACATAAAGTAAAAGGAAGGTGAAGAATTTAAAGCTAAAGAATTTAATGACAGCAAAGAATGGTTTGAGAATTTTAGAAAGAGGTTTGGCCTAAAATAAAAGTCAAGATAGTAAGATTAGCAGCTTCCTCCAACCAAGAGGCATCGGACTGGTTCCCAGATTCCATTAAGAAAATCACTGAGGAGAAAAGATATCTGCTGAAACAGGTTTTTAATGTAGATGAAAGTTCCCTCTTCAGGGGGAAAAAAAAAATGCCACAAAGGACATTTATTAGTAAGGAAGAGAAGCAAGGACCAGGATTTAAAGCAGGAGGGGTAGGCTAACTCTAATGTTTTATGCAAATGCAGTCAAATTTATGATCATGAATGTTTTTATCTCTAAAGCTGTTAACCCCTGAGCCTTGAAGGAAAAAGATCAAAACCAGCTGCCAGTCTTTTGGTTGTACAACACCAAGGCCTGGACAATGAGAACACTTTCTCTGGTTTGGTTCTATCTATGCTTTGTCCCTGACTTCAAGAAGTACTTTTCCAGTAAGAGACTGCCTTTTACAGTTCTTTTTATATTGGACAATGTCCCTGGCCACCCAGAACCCAATGAGTTCAACACTGAATGTGTCAAAGTGGTCTACTTAACCTGAAACATGTCTCTAATTTAGCCTCTGGATCAGGGGGTCATTAGCATCTTTAAGGCTCATTGCACACTGTACTCTATGGAAAGGACTGGCAATGCTATGGAAGAGAACCCCAAAAGAGAGGACATCCTGAAAGTCTAGAAGGGTTACACCATTGCAGATGCCACCACTGTTATAGAAAAAGCTGTGAAAGCCATCAAGCCCCAAACAATAAATTCCTGCTGGAGAAAACTGTGTTCAGAAGTTTTGCATGACTTCACAGAATTTATAACAGAGCCAATCAAGGAAATCATGAAAGAGGTTGTGGATATGGCAGAAAAAGTGGGGAGGGGGTGAAGGGTTTCAAGAAATGAGTCCTGCGAAATTCAAGAGCTAAAGGACACCACTTTGCTACTCCAGCTTTATTTTGATTTCTATTTACATAGAATATCTTTTTCCATCCCCTCATTTTCAGTCTGTATGTGTCCCTAGGTCTGAAGTGGGTCTCTTGTAGACAGCATATATGCACGTCTTGTTTTTGTATCCATTCAGCCAGTCTATGTCTTTTGGTTGGAGCATTTAATGCATTTACATTTAAGGTAGTTATCGATATATTTGTTCCTATTAGCATTTCTCAATTGTTTTGGGTTTGTTAATGTAGGTCTTTTCCTTGTCTTGTGTTTCCTGCCTAGAGAAGTTCCTTTAGCATTTGTTTTAAAGCTGGTTTGGTGGTGCTGAATTCTCTTAGCTTTTCCCTGTCTGAAAAGGTTTTAATTTCTCCTTCAAAACTGAATGAGATCCTTGCTGGGTAGAGTAATCTTGGTTGTAGGTTTTTCCCTTCCATCACTTTAAATATGTCCTGCCATTCCCTTCTGGCTTGCAGAATTTCTGCTGAAAGATCAGCTGTTAACCTTATGGGGATTCCCTTGCATGCTATTTGTTGTTTTTCCCTTGCTGCTTTAATATTTTTTCTTTTTATGTAATTTTTCATAGTTTGATTAATATGTGTCTTGGCATGTTTCTCCTTGGATTTATCCTGTATGGAACTCTCCGCGCTTCCTGGAATTGATTTACTATTTACTTTCCCATATTAGGAAAGTTTTCAACTATAATCTCTTCAAATATTTTCTTAGTCGCTTTCTTTTTCTCTTCTTCTTCTGGGACCCCTATAATTTGAATGTTGGTGTGTTTAATGTTTCCCAGGGGTCTCTGAGACTATCCTCATTTCTTTTCATTCTTTTATCTTCATTCTGCTCTGCAGTAGTTATTTCCACTATATTATCTTCCAGGTCACTTCTCCATTCTTCTGCCTCAGTTATTCTGCTATTGATTCCTTCTAGAGAATTTTTAATTTAATTTATTGTGTCGCTCATCATTGTTTGTTTGCTCTTTAGTTCTTCTAGGTCCTTGTTAAACGTTTCTTGTATTTTCTCCATTCTATTTCCTAGAGTTTGGATCATCTTTACTATCATTACTATGAATTCTTTTTCAGGTAGACTGCCTATTTCCTCTTCATTTATTTGGTCTTGTGGGTTTTTACCTTGCTCCTTCAACTGCTGTGTGTTTCTGTGTCTTCTCATGTTGCTTAACTTACTGTGTTTGGGGTCTCCTTTTTTGCAAGCTGCAGGTTCATACTTCCCGTTGTTTTTGGCATCTGCTGCCAGTGGCTAAGGCTGGTTCAGTGGGTTGTGTAGGCTTCCTGGTGGAGGGGACTAGTGTCTGTGTTCTGGTGGATAAGGCTGGATCTTTTGTTTCTGGTGGGCAGAACCGCATCCAGTGGTGTGTTTTGGGGTGTCTGTGACCTTATTATGATTTTAGGCATGCTCTCTGCTAATGCGTGGGGTTGTCTTCCTGTCTTGCTAGCTGTTTGGCAATAGGGTGTCCAGCACTGTAGCTTGCTGGTCATTGAGTGGATCTGGGTCTTAGCACTGAGATGGAGACCTCTAGTAGAGCTTTCACTGTTTAATATTATGTGGAGCTGGAAGGTCTCTGGCAGATCAATGTCCTGAACTTGGCTCTCGCACCTCAGAGGCACTGGCCTGACACCCAGCCAGATCACCAAGACCCTGTCAGCAACACGGCTCAGAAGAAAATGTAGAAAAAAAGAAAGAAAGAAAGAAAAAATAAAATTATTAAAATAAAAAATAATTATTAAAAATAAAAAATTGAAAAAGAAAAAAAATAGAAGTAGCACCAAACCAAAAAACAAATCCAACAATGATAACAAGTGCTAAAAAGTATACTAAAAAAAATAACAAAAAAAACGGACAGACAGAACCCTAGGACAAATGGTAAAAGCAAAGCTATAGAGACAAAATCACACAAAGAAACATACACATACACCCTCACAAAAAGAGAAAATGGAAAAAAAAAATGTATCGTTGCTCCCAAAGTCCACCGCCTCAATTTTGGGATGATTCGTTGTCTATTCAGGTGTCCCACAGATGCAGGGTACATCAAGTTGATTGGGAAGATTTAATCTGCTGTTTCTGAGGCTGGGATAAATTTCCCTTTCTCTTCTTTTTTCACACAGCTCCTGGGGTTCAGCTTTGGATTTGGCCCCGCCTCTGCCTGTAGGTCACCTGATGACATCTGTTTCCCACCCAGACAGGACGGGGTTAAAGGAGCAGCTGATTCGGGGGCTCTGGCTCACTCAGGTCGCGGGGAGGGAGGGATACAGAATGCAAGGCGAGCCTGCAGCAGCAGAGACCAGCGTGACATTGCACCAGCCTGAGGCACGCCGTGTAATCTCTCAAGGAAGTTGTCCCTGCATCACAGAACGCTGGCAGTGGCAGGCTGCACAGGCTCCTGGAAGGGGAGGTATGGATAGTGACCTGTGCTTGCACACCCGCTTCTTGGTGGCTACAGAAGGAGCCTTAGCATTTCATGCCCATCTCTGTTATCTGAGCTGATAGCCGCAGCTCGCGCCCATCTCTGGAGCTCGTTTAGGCGGTGCTATGAATCCCCTCTCCTCACGCACCCTGAAACAATGGTCTCTTGCCTCTTAGGCAGCTCCAGACCTTTTCCCGGAGTCCCTCTTGGCTAGCTGTGGCGCACTAGCCCCCTTCAGGCTGTGTTCACGCTGCCAACCCCAGTCTTCTCCCTGGGATCCAACCTCCGAAGCCTGAGCCTCAGCTCCCAGCCCCCACACGTCCCAGCGGGTGAGCAGACAAGCCTCTCGGGCTGGTGAGTGCTGGTCGGCACCGATCCTCTGTGTGGGAATCTCTCCACTTTGCCCTCCGCGCCTCTGTTGCTGCGCTCTCCTCCACGGCTCCAAAGCTTCCCCCCCTGCCACCCCAACGCCACCTCCGCCCGCCAAGGGGCTTCCCAGTGTGTGGAAACTTTCCCTCCTTCACCTCCTCCCAGTGGTGCAGGTCCCGTCCCTATTCTTTTGTCTCTGTTTATTCTTTTTTCTTTTGCCCTACCCAGGTACGTGGGGAGTTTCTTGCCTTTTGGGAGGTGTGAGGTCTTCTGCCAGCGTTCAGTAGGTGTTCTATAGGAGCTGTGCCACATGTAGATGTATTTCTGATGTATTTGTGGGGAGGAAGGTGATCTCCACGTCTTACTCTTCCGCCATCTTGAAGGTCTCACAGGAAGATGATGTTTAAGGTGATGGCTTGGGCCATTTCAGGGAGTTAGTTTTCCTGGGTATCTCCCATGTATACTGGAAGTGTACATGTTATTAAACTTCTGTTTGTTTCCTCCTGCTAATCTGTCTTCTGTTACAGGGGGCTCTCAGCCAAGAACCTAGACGGGCACAAGGAAAATTATTTTTCCCTCTCCAACGTAGTCTTGAAAAAGAAGGAAGAAAGAAAGGGAGTGGGGAGGGGATGTGAGGGAGGTATTGAAAGAGAGAGAGGGAAAGAGAGAGAGATAAAGGAAGAAGAGAGGGAGTTGGGAGGGATAAAACTGGTTAGCAACAGAGTTCCACCCAGGGAAAAAGTGGTACATATTTAGGAACCCACTTACATGGGTATGTTTAATCATTCAGATAAAGCCCCTCGTGGATATCCTTTGTGAAATAGGACTAGAAAAGATTTAGTTACATTGAAAAGAAGTTAAACATTTTTATTATGGGATAGAATCGAATACAAAGCATAGTTAAGACATTGTGAAGAAGGATGAGGGGCTGAGCAGAAACCCCAAGGAGAAATTCCTAGTGGCATCTCTGAGACAAAAAACTTTAAAATTGGACAATCCTACTTTTAATTTTTAATTGTTTGCTGTGTTGTTACACAAGTTTCATGGGTTCTTCACTGAAGTTTTATATACTAACAAATGTTCTTTTCAAGTAATAGTGTTACTGAACCAAACTTGGATTTGCTTGTCCAATGCCCAGCAAAGTCAATCTGCTGCCACCAGATTGTGGTGAAGGAAATAAAGCATTTACTGCAGGGCAAAGCAAGGAGAATGGGCAGCTCGTGTTCAAAAGATCCAAACTCCCCTATGTCCCTCAGGGAAAGGGTTTTTAAAGACAAGGTGAGGGAAAGTGTCTCAGGGTGCCTGATCAGCTCGTGGACATTCTTCTGATTGGTTGGTGATGAGGTAACCAGGTGGTATTTTGGGAGTCAACATCATCAGCTTCCTGGTTCCAACTGGTCTGAGGTCCATGGTGGTCAGCATGTGGTTAACTTCTTCCACTTGGTGAGGGTTTTAGTATGTGCAAAACAACTCAAAGATGTGGTCCAGGAGATTGTCTATAGCTCTGGAGGAGGAACTAAACATCCTTCACTTTGTTTTATGGCTAAACTATTATTATTTCATCTTGCTTGACTGTTTTCCTTTGTTTCTGTAATATTTTCACACTTATTTGATTAAATTCACCCTTTGGAACTTGGGGAAGGCCTAGGAGTGTAAAGCTTTTCTATAAACAAGAGGTAGGGATTATGGGGGGTTCTGTCCTCAGAAAGGCCCTGTATGGTCCTGCTTGGTTTCAATAGTTGGGAAAATCAAGGGAAACCAGCAGAATACCATGTGTATCTCAGCACATGCCAGAGAGAAGAGAAAAAAGCACTGGAATTAAAATAGGTGGTTCATTGAAAAGAGAGGTGATGACGTGGGAAATCTGCAAAACTCTTTTGGAGAGTGCCTACTTTCTTGGAATGAGGGTTAAGGCAGTTCAAACCAATTTTCTTTCAATATCAAAGTCTTGTGTGACCTTTGACACCCTAGTTGCTATATAACTAGAGGGTAAAATAAGAAGTAAGAGCAAACGACCTTTAAGGCCTCCTTCAACTCTGAAATGCTTTGATTCTAAGAGGAGCATATGACTGTTTAGCAATATATCAAAGTCTTGTCAGTGTTACTGTGGTTTGGGCCAATTACTACTTTTATTTACCATTTGGGAACTTCATTTAGGGCTTGAGGTACAAGAATAAAATAAGTCAAGCTCAAAGAAATAACCGTGACATTGACAGTTCACACGATCAGCAAGTCTTTCAGGGAGTTACAGAATGGTAACATTTATAAGACACCGTTGCTGTTACTAAAGTGGAGTAAGAGATTAGTAGAGAAAACTGTCCCTAAAGCCTCTTTACAGAGTAAATCAAACCTGACCTACTGGCCCAATGATGCTGTCACATCAGGAGAGACCAAACCACTAAAAATGGCAAATGCAGTCAATCCATTATTGCTTCTTTGGGGGAAACAGAAAAAGAGCCATTCTGCAAGCTCTTCTTAAAAGTGGGAGGCCCTAGATACTGCCAGCCTTTTGACTGGATTACCCAAGACAGTTTGTAGTTAAGTATCAAAGATAAAAATCAATGTTTGCTTATTAACTCTGAACAAAGAAGTTTTGAGAGTTTGCCATAAGATTCAGTTTAGTTACCTTAACCACAAAAGTTCAATGATAAGCAAATATGGTCATTGTCATGCTTGTTAACTCTTCATACACTGTTATATTTAGACAGCAGAGAGGTGATATATTAACCTTGATGGTAATTTGAATACTAGAGGAACTTCTGAGTTCTGATACTTTGACTTATCAATAGTACCCTGATAAGCATCATTCTGTAACTATAAAAAGGACTGACTAGCTTAAACAAGATTGTACAAAGTTTGTGAAAAGGAAAATGTATATGTGTCAATAAAATCATGGCCGAACTCCAGAGAAATGACAATAATTGAAAATCAATAGGTATCACACACTATGCTAGAATATTTCACTGTGGAAAAGGTAAGCCCCTTGTTAATAAATTCAACACAAAAGCTATGGAGCTAGAATTCAAACCCATCTCTTATTTTTGCACTCTAAACTCTATAATATTACTTGATGGGACAAAATGCATAAGGCCAAGATTTAGAATTCAAGGTCTAAATCTAGCTCTGCCACTAACTAGCTGGACGATATTCAACAAGCCACTTCAACTGTCTGGATCATGTTTCTCTCATCCGTAAAATGAAGGTGATGGACTTTGTGACCTTCCTTCCAATGGTAAAATTTAGGATTAATTTGCTACCTTTTCATTACCTTTACATTATGGTACAGAATTTCATTCTGAATAATCAGAGGAGGAACTTTCCTTTGTCTAGAGATCTAAGGCTTATGCAGTCAGTCACCTATATCTTGCAGAAACATTCCTATCTCTCTTTTTCCAACTTTAAATTCCCCACTGGACTCATTTTATTTGAAGGAGTGTTCCCACTGAGCTCTGTGTGAAAAGAAACTGACATCATATGAATATTTACCCATCCACATTAAACTAGACATGAAAATATTCCAACTACTCTACTCATTCTATTAATATTTTGGTTTAATGGACATGGAAGACTCACTGACTCCTGATTTCTTTCCCAGCTGGTCTCCACAGAAAGAACTGGACCGATGTGTACATACATTTCACTTACTAATTGCATAGCTGGATGTTTCAAGATCACGCTGATGCTCAGCAGAGCAAGGCACGTTACAATAAAAGATTTCTGTGTGGGAGAAGCTACTGCAATTTTTCAAGATCCGAAGGATTTATTAGTTAGAACCTTTTTGATTGCAAGAGGTGGCATACCAATTTCCGATTGCTTCAAAAAAGAGTGGAGGGCTTCCCTGGTGGTGCAGTGGTCAAGAATCCCCCTGCCAATGCAAGGGACACAGGTTCGAGCCCTGGTCCGGGAAGATCCCACATACCGCAGAGCAACTAAGCCCATGCGCCACAAGTACTGAGCCTGCGCTCTAAAGCCCGTGAGCCACAATTACTGAGCCCATGTGCCTAGATCCTGTGCTCTGCAACAAGAGAAGCCACCACAGTGAGAAGCCCACACACCGCAATGAAGAGTAGCTCCCACTCACTGCAACTAGAGAAAGTCTGCGTGCAGCAACAAAGACCCAACACAGCCAAAAATAAATAAATAAAATAAAAATTTTAAAAAATACTGGTTTTCATTTCATAAAAAAAAAGAGTGGGGATATATGAATGTTTTAGCTCACATATATGAGAAGTTACATGATATTCAATTTGACATTGTGCAAATTATTCTCTTTTTGCCCCATTTCCCATATGTTATCCACTTTTCTTCAGCCTTCTCTATGACACTGGAGGCTGATTTCTGTTAACTGCCTCACTAACTTTGCTAGATCTCTTCCAGTTGGGTGATGACAGGGGAGTTACTAGCCAGAATTTGGAAGGCTGGGTGAGAAAAAATCACAATATTCCTTTTCTACTCACTCTATCCTTCAGGGCTGAGTTTCCATCTCTCCACTACTAATATCCCCCATAAGACACTTCTCTACTATTCCAGCTTTTACTGAGCTGGAATAACACTATTTCTTCCCCTTGTTCCTTTACCTACAGAGATGGTAACAACTTTTCATTCTTTCCTAGTTTTTGAGTGCTGCAGCCTTCCTTGTTTATTTCCTTAACTTTGCTCAATCCTCTGTAAATAATTGTTTCATTAAAATAGCTTCATATAAACTATCTGGAGTGAATTCTGCTTCCTCCTGGACCTGACTGACACAAGCTAAGGGCTGTTTGATCTGGAACTCAAACTATGCTATTAAATCCTACTCTTTCTCTATTTCTCAGCTTCATGTTCCTCCATCTTGGTTCATTTTTAGGCTCCATGTGGTAGCAAGACAGTTACTAGTAATTCTAGATTTATAGCCTTCCATGCTGGAATCCGGGAAAAAAGTGTTTTTTTCTTCCTCAGAAATTTGAAGAGAAATCTTGAAGTATCAGTTATTAGCCCAAGTTGGAGCACATGCCCAAAGCTGAACCAAACTTTGTGGCCAGAGCAATGAGATGTCATAAATAGGCAAAGATCAGAAATGCCATCCACCCCACACCTCCAGGAACATGGCAAGGAGTCAACATCATTTGAGGTCCTTGGACTGAAAGTGGGAGAGAAATGACTCCCAAGTGTGATTTCTGTGTACTATTTGCAAAAGAAAGGAAAGTCACAAACCAGGAATGCTCACAGAAAATGAATTCACTTCATTGACATGAAGGCTGAGCCTTAGAAAAATGTTACATTGTCTTCTATTGTAGCTCACTCTACTCCTTTTTACTCAGACCCCAGGCCCATCTTTATTCCCCTTCCTATCTCTGGGGACCCTGTACAACCTGGATACCATAATTGGATCAGTATTTCCACTGATGAAATATTTTGATGACCCCATTCTTATATGAAGTTTGGAAAATTCTGTCAATTTTCACTCATTTTGTATTGAATGTTTATTAAAATTAACACACTCTTAGAATAAAATCCGAAGATCTTAACATAGCTCAGAAAGCCCCACTATCTGGTTCCCTCCTCCCTCTATGATCTCATTTCATATCATGACGTCTTCATCTCTCTACACTGCAGCTTCATTGATCTACTTAAGTTTCTGGAACATACTCAGCTTGTTTTCTCCTCAGCGATTTTGCATTTGCTGCCACCTCTACTTGGGATAATCTTTCCTACATTTTCACAAGCTGAGTCCTTCTTATCATTCACGTCTTAGGTCAGATGTCACCTCTTAACTGATACCATCTTATGACCCCTCATCTTTTTTTAATACATTATGCCATATTGTCCTTTCATAGAATTTATTCTTATTGAAAATTTTTGCATTAATTTGTTATTTTTCTGTCTCCCACCAGACTGTCTACTGCTTCTCTCTAACACATGGTAGGAACTCAGTAAATATCAGTTGAATGAATAAGCACGGTATTAAAGTAACCCAAAGTAATTGTCTCTTTTTATGAAAAAGGAATGATAGAATTTCAGATTCTGGAGGGAAAGACATTAGGGAAAGATCTCTTGATACCTTACAAATGTTACAAATGTTTATAGATATATTATTGAAATGTGCAAGTAAATAAAAATTTTAGAAATGGAAATAGATATAAATATTCTTAATGGGGTATAAAGCAGGTTGGTCAAGTTGTTTTTTTTTCTTTCTGATTAGGTAAAGAAATTGAATAGTAGATGTAAAAACCATATGAACAGGGTAGAAACACAAATGTTGATGCCAATATTGGAAACTAATGTTGTTCTTAATACTTAATAGACATACTGTTTGGTGAATTGGGAAATGGCTCAGGAAAGGACCACAAAATGATTATTGCAGACCACCTATCTCCAGATTAACATATTTCAAGTGCAAACTATTCTTTCACCACCCTCCCCACCCCCATGTGCAGTACTGAGGACGAGTACAATCAAATATAGAACAGAGGTTGATAATTATTATGGCATGAATGATGGTACACATGAGAACAGACGGCTGGGATGAATACTGTATTTTGGTAAGTGTCATGTTGCTCTAACAATAATAGATTTTCCATTGAAAATGCACAATTGAAAACATTGGGTCAGTAAAACACCGTAATTAGACTGAGGTTAGGCTGTATGGAATTCTGGCTCCTCCACTTTATGCTTGACATTGGGAAAATTTTTTTGCTCATCTGAGCCTCAGCTTTCTCATGGTGAAAATGGTGATAATATTATTCATAGAGTAGAATGATATCATGCATAAAAATACATTTTAGTATGATTATGGGGAACCAAGTTATAACCCAGGTAAAGGTAGCACACTGTCTGATACAGATGTAAACTCTCAGTAAATGTTGGCTTCTACTAATAGTATTATCATTACTGCGTGCATTACTCTAGGAATTCAAGGAAGTTATTAATATCTATTTACAGAGTTTAGTGTAAACCGAGTCAAAATTCCTCAAACTTTAAGATTTATTCCTAAGTGCATTATTCCCAACCCCCCAAAAATACATGATCCAAAAAATGGAGATTTCGTAATAAGTACAAATATTGTTAGCATTTATATTTGTATGTGTTATTGAGTTTATCTATTTGAAACGTAGTTTCATTATTTTCAAATTAGAAAAATAAGAAATACCAATTGATTGGATGTAATTTAAGATGATTAAATGAAATAAT
Organism: Neophocaena asiaeorientalis asiaeorientalis; assembly: GCF_003031525.2. Taxonomy (NCBI): domain Eukaryota; kingdom Metazoa; phylum Chordata; class Mammalia; order Artiodactyla; family Phocoenidae; genus Neophocaena; species Neophocaena asiaeorientalis. The sequence goes on from NW_020175319.1 coordinate 778,378, forward strand.
AAACATAAAAGAAACTTAGCAGGGTGAAGATGTAGCAAATACTCAGAAAATCATTATTATTCTATGATTTTATATTAACTTTTCTTTTTTATATTAAGATTAACTTTTTAGTAGTTTTGACAAATTTTATTAGCCCTATTATATGTATGAGGAAACTGACACTCAGAGAAACTAAAGACTCACTGAGGTAGAAGCTAGAAAATAAGATCTTGACCTCAAGTTTTCTCATGTTGATAGCCTTACTGCTTCCATCACACCATGTCACTTCCGATTTGTGGTTTTTTTTTAAAGTCTCTGGCATAGTAAATAAGATGAATCTATTGTCTGCCTAAGACTTTGCTAGAGGATAAAAGCAAAGACGTACTGCTACAAGCAGCATTACTATAACTCAGACATTCCCTGAGCTACAAACTTGATAAGTGTAAATTTACTCAGCAAAGAAATTCTGCAAAGGCCAAGAGCAAAGGAAACTTCTAAGCAGTAGTCCTTGGTCCACTTCTCACTTCTGAATGCAAGTGTTGCAGGTCTTGAGAGAGGTAAAACATGACCTCTCTAGACACAGATGTAGAGAACAAACGTATGGACACCAAGGGGGGAAAGCATGGGGGAGGTAGGATGAATTGGGAGATTGGGATTGACATATATACACTAATATGTATAAAATAGATAACTAATAAGAACCTGCTGTATAAAAAAGAAGACAAGAAAAACCTATGTTAACTGACAACTAGAAAAACAAAAACAAAAATATGGCCTCTCTGTTATATGAATATGCCAGGTCTCTGGATTCCTAACTCAAAGAGTGGTGGCACAGTTCTGGAAGAAAAGAAAAACATAAAATTTTTAAAAACAAAACAAAAAACAAAAAAATTTTTATTGTTTTTAACTGACAACTAGAAAAACAAAAACAAAAATATGGCCTCTCTGTTATATGAATATGTCAGGTCTCTGGATTCCTAACTCAAAGAGTGGTGGCACAGTTCTGGAAGCCCTTGACATAAAGTCATGTATCTTTTTAACCTGAAGGAGCTGTCATTCTCACTAGTTCTTTGCAATAGGAGTCATTCTTCTTCACTCTGTTTATGGGGCTCCAACCTTTTTTAGTGAAAGTTGCTTTTACATCCTTTTGCTGCACTTTCTGTAAACCACTTTCTTTGCAGCACCTACCATCCTGTTTTACAATGCCATGCATTTGCACACATTGTCTCCTGTGCCTGGAAAATTCTATTCTCCCAATCCCAGTCCCTGTTATCCATTCCACAACCTTCAACCTGGTATCCAGTCACCCTTCAAAACACAGACTTTTCCTGCTTCTATGAAGTCTTCCCCCAGGCCTACCCTCTCTTTCACAACAGAGTTTATCAGAGTATGGTGCCTTGAACATAATCCTGCTTTTGTATATACCATCCAATATTGTTTTTAATTTGCTTAACAAAATGTATAGAATCATACTGTCTCAGGAAATAACCCAAGCTCTCACAAATCTAACATAGTCCCTGTCCTAATGGTTCTGCCAAAATAGTATATTTGTGTAACTATTTGTCTCACCTTAACTTATTGGCTCCCATGAAAGCAAAGAATGTGTCTCAAACCTACAGTGCCCAGCACAATGCCTGACAAATATTAGTTACTGATTAAATATTTGCTGAGTCATAATGTTTAACGAGTTGTATTCTTTGTTATCATAAGAATTTGAGCTTCAGAGTCAAACAAATCAGTCTAAGATGTGACTTTAGCATCTTCTCTGCAGATACCCAAAGGACTGGTTTCTTACATTAGAGACAACTGAAGCTGCCCTTTAGCACAATTTGTTGACTTCAACGAGTTATTCCTTCAAGTACTCAACCAAGTTTCACTTAATGAGAAGCCAGACGTTCTGGGATTAGTGTAGACAATATTTAGTTCCATGATCGCTGGAAGGACATATGAGGAACCTTACAAATAATGGAAGCTTGTTATTATAAAAGAAGCAGGGATAAAGCCCGTTTTTCAGAAAGTGTTTTGGCACAAGCTTTCCTTTTGCAAAAGGCAATTGAAAATGAGCAGAGAAATTTTTAAATTTTCTGATTGTCTTCAGAATTCCACCACGGTATCTTCATTTATGGTCATATCTGAATTCCTTTCAGTCCTGTCCTTTCTCTCTCTTCCTGTGAACATACCTTTGAACATATATATTGTATAACCTAGATAAATATAAATAGTCCTCATATTTACTCACTCAACCAATATTTACTGAGAACCTACTAGATGCCAGAGCCTATGATAGGCATAGAGGCATAAGGATAAATAAAACATAGTCACAAACTCACCAATATTCTCTGTTCCTTGGGGGAGGCAGACTCCAAAGCAGAAAAACATCATGTCAATGCAACAGATGCCACATTAAAGGTATAGCCACATGCTGAGACACCTCAGGGGAGGCAGCAATTCAGTTTTGCCCTTGAAGGCAAAGAAACAACCAGAGGTGGTAACATTCAGCTGAGATTTGAAAGATGGTGAGAAGAGTGGCACTATGGACTGAATGTTTGTGTCTCCCCTCCACCCCACCCCAAAATTCATATGTTGAAGCCCTAACTATTAAGAGGTGAGGAATTTGGGAGGTAATTAGGTTTAGATAAGGTCACTAGAGTGGAGTCCCCATGCTAGGATCCATGTCCTATAAAAAGAGACATGGGAGAAATGATCTCTCCCCCATGTGAGAACACAGCAAGAAGGTGGCTGTCTGTAAACTAAGAGGAGGGCCCTCACAGGACACAAAATATGCTGGCACCATGATCTCAGACGTCCAGCCTCCATAACTGAAAAATAAATGTGTGTCGTTTAAGATACCAGTCTATGGTATTTGTTACCAGGCAGACTAAGTCTTAGTCTGAGCAAGCTAAGACAGAAAATGGTGCTAAGAAAGGCATTCTGTTGTTTAACACATACCTGAATATGTGGAAGCAGCTTTGGAATTGAGCAATACGTAGAGGCTGGAGGAGTTTCGAGATGCGTGTTAAAAACAGCTTAGCTTGCCATGAGTAGAATTTTAAAGATTCTGATGAGAGCTCAGAAAAAAAAAAAAAAAAAAAAAAAAAAAAAAAAAGAGAACTGTAGAGAAAGCTTCCATCTTAGAGAATACATACATAATCATGAATAGAATATTGGTAGAAATATGAACTGTAAAGGCCATTTTGGTGAGGTCTCAGATGGAAATGGAGAACATGTCATAGGCTAATGAGAAATATATAATCTTCTTTATAAGGTAGCAAAGAACTTGGCTAAATTGTGTTCATATTTTAGTGTTTTGTGGAAGAAAGAACTTATGAGCAATGAAACTGGATGTTTAACAGATTTCTAAGCCAAGTATTGAAGTCGTGGCTTGGTTCTTCCTGACTTAGAGTAAAACACGAGACAGAGAAATGATTGAGGAAGGAATAATTAAGAAAAAGAGAACCAGAAATGAAAGATTTGGGAAATTCTGTCTGTTCATATTGCAAAAAATGAGAAAAGCCTGTTCAAGAGAGAACACTAACAGTATGGCAGGACCAACCATTTGATAAGCAGACTGAACCATGGACCAAATCAGCCACTCTAGCAGGAGCAGAGCCAGTTTGAGCTGAAAGGGATGGAGACAGTGGAAGGAAGAAAGGCTGTCAGAGTTCTTGGATTTTATAGGAATGGACCATAGTTGTTATTGTTTCAAACTTCTAAAATTCTTCATGAATTCGTACAGTGAAGAATGACCTGAAATCTATTTGTCTATTCAGAAATCATCAGGGTTACATTCTCAGTTCCCAAAGGGAGGTGAGGGACATTTCCTCAGTTTCAACAGGCCAGTTTTCTGCCCAAAGCCTTGGGAGTGGAGCCCCCAGAGCCTGTTCCTTGCACAAGCCAGTCTCAAATATTTTCAGTACCTTTGCATGTGCCATCTTCCTGTCTGAAAGTCTCAATACCCCCAGTCTGCCTGGCGGACTTTTTTATTTTTTGACAAGCATGGAGATTTATTCTTCATAACAATAGGCAAAGCTGTTATAAAAATTTAAGTTAGTGCAATAGTATAAAAGCAAGGTCTTTCTTTTGAGTTAGTAATTATTAAGAATTGAAAGCACCGATTATTTTTCTAAGTAGTTAGCGCCATTAAAATCACCTTTATTACTGAAGGTCCTGCAGGAATATTAGTTATTAAGACACTGGAATTCTCTAGCTCCAATCTCTTTTTCCCTCCACTGAACCAACCCCTCCCTACCCCCTACAGGCTGCATTGTCATAGTCAGTAAGTGGTATGTGTTGTCCAAGCCCCTGCCTTCCTAACTGCCCACTATTGTCTTTTTTTTTTCTTTAATACCCTCTTTATCCATTTCTCCCTTCCCCTCACTCCCCACCTCTGGCATCACCAATTGGCCCCACTAATTTGTTTTCTGTGTTTGTGAGCTTGCTTTGGGGGATGGTTTTTGTCTTTGTTTTTTAGATTTCACATGTAAAAGAGTTCATATGGTATTTGTCTTTCTCTAAGTGACTTACTGTTCTTAGCATAAAGCCGTCTAGGTCCATACATGCTGTGGCAAATGGCAAGATTTCATTCTTTTTATGGCTAAATAGTATTCCGTTGTACATATATACCACAATTTCTTTATCGATTCATCTATCAGTAGACACTTAGGTTGTTTCCATATATTGGCTATTATAAATAATACTGCAATAGACATGGGGGCATATATATCTTTTTGACTTAGTGTTTTTATTTTCTTCAGATAAATATTCAGAAGAGGAATTGCTGGATCATATGGTAGCTCTATTTTTAATTTTCTGAGGAATCTCCATACTGTTTTCCATAGTGGCTGCACCAGTTTACATTTCCACTAATTTCTCCACATCCTCACCAACACTTGTTATTTCCTATTTATTTTGATCATAGCCATTCTAATAGGTGTGAGGTGATATCTCACTGTAGTTTTGGTTTGTATTTCTCTGATGATTAATGATGCTGAGCATCTTTTCATGTACCTATCTGTATGTCTTGGCTATCTGTATGTCTTCTTTGGAAAAAAGTCTATTCAGATGTACCTATTTTTAATGGGATTGTGTTTTTGCTATTGAATTGTATGTGTGCTTTATATATTTTGAATATTAAACATATATTATATATTTTAAAACTTAGTTATATAATTTGCACATATTTTCCCCCATTCAGTACATAGCCTTTTCATTGTGTTGATTGTTGCCTTAGCTGTGCAGAGGTTTTAATTCCATGTAGTCCCACTTGTTTATTTTTGCTTTTGTTGCCTTTGCATTTGGTATCAGATTCAAAAATTCATCACCAAGAACTACATCAAGGAGCTTAATGCCTATGTTTTCTTCCAGTAGTTTTATGGTCTCAGGTCTTACGTTGAAGTTTTTAGTTCAGTTTGAGTTAATTTTTGTATATGGTGTAAGATAATGATCCAGTTTCATTCCTTTGCATGAGGCTGTCCAGGTTTCCCAATACCATTTATTATTGAAGAGACTCTCCTTAACCCATTGTATATTCTTGTCTCCTTTGTCATAAATTATTTGACCATATATGCGTGGGTTTATTTTAGGGCTCTCTATTCTGTTCTGTTGGTGTATGTGTCTGTTTTTAAGCCAATACCATACTATTTAATTTCTATAGCTTTGCAATTTATTTTGAAATCAGGGAGCTGGATGCCTACAGCTTTGTATGGCGCCATACAAACTTCAGGATTGTTTGTTCTATTTTTGTGAAGAATACCACTGGAATTTTTACAGGGATTTCACTGAAACTGTAAGTTTTATTTTTTCCTTTAGGTCTGTTAATATTTGCTTTGTATATTTAGGTGATCCTACATTAGGTGCATAAATACAAATGTGATATCCTCTTGTTGAATTGACCCCTTAATCATTATGCAATGCCCTTCTTTGCCTCTTCTTGCAGTCTTCGTTTTAAAGTCGTTTTTTTATTTTTAACATCTTTATTGGAGTATAATTGCTTTACATAGGTGTGTTAGTTTCTGCTTTATAACAAAGTGAATCAGTTATACATATACATATATCCCCATATCTCTTCCCTCTTGCATCTCCTTTCCACCCACCCTCCCTATCCCACCCCTCTAGGTGGTCACAAAGCACTGAGCTGATCTCCCTGTGCTATGTGGCTGCTTCCCACTAGCTATCTATTTTACATTTGGTAGCGTATATGTCCATGCCACTCTCTCACTTTGTCCCAGCTTACCCTTCCCTCTCCCCATATCCTCAAGTCCATTCTCTAGTAGGTCTGCGTCTTTATTCCTGTCTTTCCCCTAGGTCCTTCATGACCATTTTTTCCCCCTTAGATTCCATATATATGTGTTAGCATACGGTATTTGCTTTTCTCTTTCTGACTTACTTCACTCTGTATGACAGAATCTAGGTCCATCCACCTCACTACAAAGAACTCAGTTTCGTTCCTTTTTATGACTAAGTAATATTCCATTGTATATATGTTCCACATCTTCTTTATCCATTCATCTGTTGATGGACACTTAGGTTTCTTCCATGTCCTGGCTACTGTAAATAGAGCTGCAATGAACATTGTGGTACATGACTCTTTTTGAATTATGGTTTTCTCAGGGTATATGCCCAGTAGTGGGATTGCTGGGTCGTATGGTAGTTCTATTTTTAGTTTTTTAAGGAACCTCCATACTGTTCTCCATAGTGGCTTTATCAATTTACATTCCCACCAAGAGTGCAAGAGAGTTCCCTTTTCTCCACACCCTCTCCAGAATTTATTGTTTCTAGATTTTTTGATGATGGCCATTCTGACTGGTGTGAGATGATATTGTAGTTTTGAATTGCATTTCTCTAATGATTAATGATGTTGAGCATCCTTTCATGTGTTTGTTGGCAGTCTGTATATCTTCTTTGGAGAAATGTCTATTTACGTCTTCTACCCATTTTTGGATTAGGTTGTTTGTTTTTTTCATATTGAGCTGCATGAGCTGCTTGTAAATTTGGGAGATTAATCCTTTGTCAGTTGCTTCATTTGAAAATATTTTCTCCCATTCTGAGGGTTGTGTTTTGATCTTGTTTATGGTTTCCTTTGCTGCACGAAAGCTTTTACGTTTCATTAGGTCCCATGTGTTTATCTTTGTTTTTATTTCCATTTCTCTAGTAGTAGGTCAAAAAGGATCTTGCTCTGATTTATGTCATGGAGTGTTCTGCCTATCTTTTCCTCTAAGAGTTTAAAGTCTTTTTTTTCTGATATAAGTATAGCTACTACAGCTTTCTTTTGGTTTCCATCTACATGGAATATCTTTTTCCATCTCTTCACTTTCAGTCTGTGTGTGTCCTTATACCTAAAAGTAGTCTCTTGTAGACAGCACATAGATGGCTCTTGTTTTTTTGTTTCTGTTTTGTTTTTGTTTGTTTTTAAATCCATTCAGCCACTGTATGTATTCTGATTACAGAATTTAGTCCATTTACATTTAAAGTGATTATTGATAGATATGTAATTATTGCCATTTTTTAACTGTTTCCTGGTTGTTTTGGTTGTTCCTCTCTGTTCCTTTCTTCTCTTGCTCTCTTCCTTTTTTGTTTGATGGCTTGCTTTAGTGGTATGCTTATATTCTTTTCTCTTTATCTTTTGTGTATTTAGTATATGTTTTTGCTTTGTAGTTGCCATGAAGATTATATATAACAACTCATATATATATAACAGTCATAGACATAAATTGGTTGACTTTTTTGTCATTTAGGTTTCAGCACAAAAACTGCTACTTAGAGAGAGCTTCCATAAATCCCCAAATGAAGCAGACTACTCTCCCTCAATATACCATTATCTTGATTGTTTTTTTCTTTAAAATTTTGAGCACCAGGAAATAATGGATTAATGGATTCAATCTGTCTTGGGTATTGCTTTATCCTCAACTCATAGAATAATTCCTGATATTTAATAGATACTCTTTAAATTTCCTTACATGATTGATTTTTCATCTTTTATTTGTTGATTTATCTAATAAAATTCTCATGAGAATACTTTATTGCCTATAGTTTGGAGTTCATAGGTGACTCCAAGCTTCTTTTCCCATGTGTGTTAGTCTGCTATGGCTGTCATAACAAAGTACCACAGACTGGGTAACTTTAATAAGTAGAAATGTATTTTCTCATAAGTCTAAAGGATAGAAGTCTGAGATCAAGAAGTTGGTAGGGTTGGTTTCTTCTGAGGCCTCTCTCTCTGACTTGTAGATGACTGTCTTCTCCTCATGTCTTCACATGGTCTTTCCTCTGTGTGTCTGTGACCTAATCATCTCTTCTTATAAGAACACATCATATTGGATAAGGGTCTTCCCAAATAACTCTATTTAACCTTAATTCTACTTTAAAGATCCTATCTCCATATATAGTCATATTCTGGGATTAGGAGTTCAAATATACGAAGTTTAAGTGATACAATTTGACCCATAAACCATGTAATATATCACCATAAATCTGCTAGAAAATATAGAGGTTACTATACAGAATTACATGTAATTTGTAAAACTTTCTAAGAGTATGGATCTTGATTTTTATTTCAGTAAACACTGATCTAATAAGATATATACTAAGCTCATGTAACAAAGATACCCCAAAATACAGTAACTTAAGCAGAATAAATATATATTTCTCTCTCAGTCCAGAAGTGGCAGAGTCCACAGCAGGTGGGCAGTTCTGCTCCACAAGGTTGTCCAGGAATACAGTTGCCTTTCATTTTGTCATTCCACTGTTCACTACAGTGGTGGTCTTTTGTCTTCATGGTTGAATCTATCTTCCTAACACAACTTTCTCTTTTAGACACAAAGAAGGAATGGAGAACAAGCAGTTTTCATTTAAGGATATGGCACTGAATTAAGCCCTTCACTTCCTCTCAAAGTCCATGTAATTAACTTATGCAATCTTATTATTGCAAGAAGAGGTTGGAAATGTGGTATCTATCTGAGTGATCATGTGAAATGTCATGAGTGGTGGTTGAGGAGTTCTATTACTAAAAAGGAAGGAGAGATTGTATATTGAGGGGAAATTAATCTTTGCCACGATGGCTTATAGCAGTATTTTACACAGAAAATTGTATAAGGCATGGTCCTTGCCATTTGTGTAATATTCTGATTTAAAAGTTTAAGATTAACTCAATCTGTTGTGAATATCATTGGAACCTAGGATTATTTTTTTCCTAAGCTTGACATAAATTCTATTTACTTTGGCCAAATTTTCTGACCATCCTAGAATTATCTATGATAGAAATTTAAGCCCAAATATTTCATATACTTTCATGCCATTTTATGTAAATTAGAGGCATAAGAGAAATCCAGCAAACAGAGAAAAACCCAGTAAGCAAAATATAGAGACAGCATGATACACTTCAAACGACACTGTTTTGGAAGTGACACTGAATGTGCAAGCATTAGCCAATTACCAGAAGAATAGCTGTGGGCAAGGTATTTCATGTCTCTGAGTCTCAGTTTCCACATCTCCACACTGATTACAATACTTATCTTGAGGGCTGTCACAAAGACTTAGACTAATATATGAAAATAAACCTGTGGAGACTCAATAAACCCTAATACAGTTTGGTGGTTTCCTTAACTCAAGTATATGATTTCTAAATGAGACTGCCTGATGCTTATTTCACATTTGTGACGTTGGACAATTCTCTTAATCTCTCTAAGTTCTAGTTTTCTCAACTACAGAATGAAGATGACAGTAGTACAGTAGTATTCACTGTGTTGCTATGTTCATAAACTGCCTATCAAGGTGCTTGGTGCATCCTAAGTGTTCAATAAACATTACTGACATGATTTTTCCTCTGCTGGATACTGTAGCTCAGATCAGTAGACAGGTTCTTCCTTCAGCCCCATCTGATGCCTTAGCTCTCGAAAAATTGGCTGTATTGCTGGAGAAAAAGTGAAGATGCACAGCACATCTGTTTTCTATTTAGGAGGCCTTCAGGCTGGCCTTAAAAAATAAACTGCATTATTGTCATTATCCATGTGAAGCCTTCTTATCATGGTGAAGCTGTTCATACTTAGAGTGGAAAATTACAACTTCCAAAATTGCCTCCCTAGGGGAAATCTAATGGATATGCTTTTTATTTGGTGTCTCTCGTAAATGATCCCAACCAAATGAAGAAACCTGATTAAAGTCATGGAAACTTTTAAACGGACAGTGACAGAATTGTGGAGCATGCCCCAGCCATGTTTATTGTCTCAACTCCTCTTGACCCATTAATTCAATAAGAATATTTAGCTGCCTTTTTCTGTGGCAATGGAAGCACAAAAAAGTTAGAAATTTTCTGACAGCAATTAATTGCCCATTTGGGGAGAATAAGGTCAGGTCACAAAAATAACCACCAAGAGACACCACTTAGCTTTAGGAACATTCAGAGTTGACATCCTCCATTCTCATGTCTTATCCTTTTCTATAGCAGACATGCTCTTGGGATATAGCAGAAAAGCACACTTCCATTAAGCCCTGAGAGATATCGACCTTTCTTGAGTAATTCTACCTGGGCACTGGTGATTACCATGTCAATTCTAGAAGTCATATTGGAACCAGTTAAAATAAATATTTAAGAAAAAATTAAAGGAACTTAATTTGCCACCTTATAGCATCTATGTGCTGCATCGGCTGAATAGATAGACAGATAGGTGAGTTGTATAGCCTAATGAAGGAAAAAGCATCTAAGAATAAAGCTAATGTCCAAAGTAATAGGAACACTTGAAGCTTGGTTTAAGACCATTGACTCACAAGCACTTATTGTGGGTGGGATGAAAACATAATAGGCAGTGTTCTCCTTAACATAGGGACACATAACTAGGAAATCAGTTCTTTTCACATTCTGAATTTTTATGTTTCCTCACCACTAGAGTCAAGTTAAACAGTTAAGGTAGGAATACTACATAGAGACATTGCTTACTTCTTTTTGCATCACACAAGGAAGGTTATACGGTAAGGTGTCCTACTGTTAATGATGCCAAGATTGATAAATTGGTTAATGTGCCTAGTGAATAATTTCATAGAAAGGTATATTTATTCTTTAGAAGTATCAGGTTAACTGTGGAGAGATACTTTGAGACCATGTGAATATCCTGCTCCCTGTAAGTATTTTAGTTAATAGATTTAACAATATTTGATAATGCTTGTCTAAATCAATTATTACATCAGGTATTGGAAATGGTGATTTTGGAATTTTAACATTTCTTGCTTCAGCTGAGCTCTGGTTGTTTTAATCTTACACATATTGGGGATGTTCTAACTTAATTTTGGTTGTTAGCAGCTCACAGCAAAATTTCAGCTGAGTTCTAATGATTTTTCAAAAATTTATAGCACAGTACTAAAATGCCCAATCCTTCTTGCACCTCACTTTACTATTTCTGCACCCTGATTTCTTCTTACTTTACTTTGATTTATTCCATGTTTTTCCATTCTGCCTCAAAATCTTCTTGAAAGGAGATCGATATAAAGAAACACATGTTTCCAGAATCTGAGTAACACCTTTCTATTCCTGAATGTCCAGACAGGGAGAGAAGAGGGACCCTTTATATGTGTCTTTTGTGCTTTGAGATTTTCTCAAACCATACTGGAACTAGTATCCAGCTTTCAAAAAATATTTTCTGCTGATACAAGGAGAAGGGTAAGATTAAAGAAAATAAAAATCCCTGCAGAAACATGTTACACTGATTTCTAGTCAATGAGACTTGGTGCTGAAATTTGTCAATTTTATATATAAACCAAGTCCTGGCTTTATGATTTGTTTAGAAACAGAACATCTAAAGGATTAGAAATGCTATTACTTTTCAGTAGATTGTAAGGAAAGGGACAGTGTAACATTTAAAAATGTAATTCAGTAGTTATGTTCTTCCGTAATTACTCAATGTATTGTTTGTAAAGAAAAAGAAAAAAACAAGTAAGCTCTCATCCCTCAGACAGAAGTCTGTGAATCTTTTCTCAAAATCAGTTTGCCATTTTTTCCTGCAAAGTACATTCAATGCTAGGAAAATGGTTCCATATTAATATGCCACTTCTGTTCAATGTTAAGCCAAATTGTCTCACACTCTAAGAATGATTTTGTGAAGACCTGGAGTGGAGCTTTCCAATAGTTCTGCTTTAAAATAGTGCAACAAGTTCCCTGGGAGATGGTTAAGAGAATCCATTACCAATTGACCAGCCATAACTATTATTCTCTCTAACCCAGAAGTCTGGTCTATTGACCAAATGGTTCAGCGGTTTACAGGAGAATGTTAATAGGACTAAACATTTTGACCACCCTGACTAGCTTGCATCTTCAGCCTTTAATCAAAGCTTCAATCCATTCAATTTAGAATAGCCTGTCTATAACAGTGAGATACTGAACGCCTGTCAGCTCTCACCTTATCACCTCACCCACCTGATAGGTAACCCTGAATGGCTTTTGCAAGGCACCCCAAGCCCCTTCACACAGCTTACACAGTCTCTCACCACAGATATTCAGGGCCAATTACTCTATGGAAGACCTGCAAACACTTTGCTCCTATAAAAAGTTAATGGCCCAAAGAGGCTGGTAGATTGAGACAATGAATTGAGTGTCCATTTCAAATCAAATCATTCAAAAATGATTAACCTAAGACTTGCTCAACAATAGAATGGAGGAAATAAGAATAATATGAACCTACATGTTGGTCATTGTCGACTCTCAGTACTACAACTCTCTGTGCTCTCACCTTCCTGAGAAGTGTACAACCTTCAACAGAGTTGTTATAATGAAGAAAGCTACACTGAATTCTTTTAAAAAAACAAAAACAAAAAACTGCATGCTAACCTGATGTGGTAGAAACAACCAGAAATTAAGATTCAAAAAACTTAGCATCTTGGTTGAGCTAACACCCTCATCTGTAAAATTAGCTAACAGTTCCCACCTTACATGTTTTTGTGATGATTGAGCAAATAAAATATGTAAGATACATTGCATAGGGCCAAACTGAATCATGACATTGGTAATTTTATATAAAACAACATGTGAAATATAACCCATCACAGTCTCCTTCAGCAACCAACAGGTGTCTAATCACTACTCATTCCTTCCATATTCGTCCATCAACGTATACTGCGTACCTATTGTGTGTCAGGTGTTGTGCTAAGACAAGATAAATGCAATCCTAGATCTCAAAAATATTCATTCCTTCATTAGTGGCACAGACAAGTTCAAAGATGACCCCCATGTTGCAGAGCTATGGGTAATGGCAGGTTTATTTCAAGAGTTGACTTCAGCTTTCTTTATCAACTTGACAGTTATATTATAATTTCCTTCATAAGAACACAGAAGGAAAAAAGTCTCATATAAGAACTTAGAAGTCATACATCTAATTCCAAGTCTTATTCTTCCACTACTCCTCACTCATTATATTGTACAACCTTGAAATAGTTATCTAACATCTTTTCACATCACTTCTTCATCTGTAGTATGAGGTAATAATAGTACTTATTTTATTGGTTCATTGTGAGAATTTAAGGTAATAGAATCTAGAACAGTGTGTGACATTTAAATCCTAAAGAAAAATGGTAGCTATTATGATAAAGTTATTGGTACATTTAATAAATATTTATTCAGTCTTTTGTATTGGAATTAATTAGGTTATGGGAATATAATGGGACAAATACAGTCTTAGGCCCTGTACTCAGGAACTTACATCTTTTTTATTTATTTATTTATGAGTTTTATTTTATTTTTTATACAGCAGGTTCTTATTAGTTATCTATTTTATACAAATCAGTGTATAAAATCCCAATCTCCCAATTCATCCCACCACCATTACCTCCCTCCCCCAGCTTTCCCTCCTTGGTGTCCATACGTTTGTTCTCTACATCTGTGTCTCTATGTCTGCCCTGCAAACAGGTTCATCTGTACCATTTCTCTAGGTTCCACATATATGCATTAATATACAATATTTATTTCCCTCTTTCTGACTTACTTTACACTGTATGACAGTCTCTAGGTCCATCCACATCTCTACAAATGACCCAATTTCATTCTTTTTATGGCTGAGTAATATTCCATTGTATATATCTACCACATCTTCTTCAACCATTCGTCTGTCAATGCGCATGTAGGTTGCTACCACGACCTAGCTATTGTAAATAGTGCTGCAATGAACCTTGGGGTGCATGTGTCTTTTTTTTTTTTTTTAACATCTTTCTTGGGGTGTAATTGCTTTACAATGGTGTGTTACTTTCTGCTTTATAACAAAGTGAATCAGTTATACATATACATATGTTCCCATACCTCTTCCCTCTTGCGTCTCCCTCCCTCCCACCCTCCCTATCCCACCCTGCCAGGCGGTCACAAAGCATTTAGGTTCCATCTGTTTATTTTTGTTTTCATTTCCATTACTCTAGGCAGTGGGTCAAAAAATACCTTGTTGTGATTTATATCAAAGAGTGTTCTTCCTATGTTTTCCTCTGAGAGTTTTATAGTGTCTGGTCTTACATTTAGGTCTTTAATCCATTTTGAGTTTATTTTAGTGTATGATGTTAGGGAGTGTTCTAATTTCATTCTTTTACATGTAACTGCCCAGTTTTCCCAGCACCATGTATTGAAGATACTGTCTTTTCTCCATTGCATATCTTTGCCTCCTTTGTCATAGATTACTTGACCATAGATGTGTGGGTTTATCTCTGGGCTTTCTATCCTGTTCCATTGATCTATATTTCTGTTTTTGTGACAGTACCATAGAGTCTTGATTACTGTAACTATGCAGTATAGTCTGAAGTCAGTAAGTCTGATTCCTCCAGCTCTGTTTTCTTTTCCCTCAAGATTGCTTTGGCTATTCGGAGTCTTTTGTGTCTACATACAAATTTTAAGATTTTTTGTCCTAGTTCTGTAAAAAATGCCATTGGTAATTTGATTGGGATTTCATTGAATCTACAGATTGCATTGGGCGTTTAGTCATTTTCACAATATTGATTCTTCCAATCCAAGAACATGTTATATCACTCCATCTGTTTCTGTCATTTTTGATTTCTTTCATCGGTGTCTTATAGTTTTCTGAGTACAGGTCTTTTGCCTCCTTAGGTAGGTTTATTCCTAGATATTTTATTCTTTTTGTTGCAATGGTGAAAGGGATTGTTTCCTTAATTTCTCTTTCACATTTTTTGTCCTTAGTGTATAGGAATGCAATAGACTTCTGTGTGTTAATTTTGTATCCTGCAACTTTATCAGATTCATTGATTAGCTATAGTAGTTTTCTGGTGCCATCTTTAGGATTATCTACATACAGTATCATGTCATCTGCAAACCATAACAGTTTTACTTCTTTTTTCCAATTTGGATTCCTTTTATTTCTTTTTCTTCTCTGACTGCCATGGCTAGGACTTCTAAAACTATGTTGAAAAATTCCTGATCTTAGTTTTTCACCATTGAGAATGCTGTTTGTTGTGGGTTTGTCATATATGGCCTTTATTATGTTGAGGTAGGTTCCCTCTATGCCCACTTTATGGAGAGTTTTTATTATAAATGGGTGTTGAATTTTGTCAAAAGCGTTTTTCTGCATGTATTGAGGTGATCATATGGTTTTTATTCTTAAGTTTGTTAACATGGTGTATCACATTGATTGATTTGCATATACTGAAGAATCCTTGCATCCCTAGGATAAACCCCACTTGATTATGGTGTGTGATCCTTTTAATGTGTTATTGGATTCTGTTTGCTAGTATTTTGTTGAGGATTTTTGCATCTATATTCATCAGTGATATTGGTCTGCAATTTTCTTTTTCTGTAGTATCCTTGACTAGTTTTGGTATCAGGATAATGGTGACCTTGTAAAATGACTCTGGGAGTCTTCCTTCCTCTTCAAATTTTTGGAAGAGTTTGAGAAGTACGGGTGTTAGCTCTTCTCTAAATGTTTGATAGAATTTACCTGTGAAGCCATCTGGTCCTGGAATTTGTTTGTTGGAAGATTTTTAATCACAGTTCGAATTTCATTACTTGTGACTGGTCTGTTCATAGTTTCTGTTTCTTCCTGGTTCAGTCTTGGAAGGTTATACCTTTCTAAGAATTTGTCCATTTCTTCCAGGTTGACCATTTTATTGGCATAGAGCTGTTTGTAGTAGTCTCTCATGATCTTTTGTATTTCTTTGGTGTCTATGTTACCTTCTCCTTTTTTTGTTTCTAATTTTATTGATTTGACTCCTCTCCTTCTTTTTCTTGATGAGTGTGGCTAAAGGTTTCTCAATTTTGTTTATCTTCTCAAAGAACCAGCTTTTAGTTATATTGATCGTTGCTATTGTTTTCTTCATTTCTGTTTCATTTATTTCTGCTCTGATCTTTATGATTTCTTTCCTTCTACTAACTTTGGATTTTGTTTGTTCTTCCTTCTCTAGTTCCTTTAGGTGTAACGTTAGATTGTTTATCTGAGATTTTTATTGTTTCTTGAGGTAGGATTGTATTGCTCTAAACTTCCCTCTTAGAACTGCCTTTGCTGCATCCCATAGGTTTTGGATCATCGTGTTTTCATTCTCATTTGTGTCTAGGTATTTTTTGGTTTCCTTTTTATTTCTTTAATGATCTCTTGGTTATTTAGTAATGTATTGTTTAGCCTCCACATGTGTGTGTTTTTTTACATTTTTTCCCTGCAATTTATTTCTATTCTCATAGTACTGTGGTCGGAAAAGATGTTTGATATGATTTCAATTTTCTTAAATTTACCAAGGCTTGATTTGTGACCTAAGATGTGATCTATCCTGGAGAATGTTCTGTGCACACTTGAGAAGAAAGTGCAATCTGTTGTTTTTGGATGGAATGTCCTTTAAATATCAATTAAATGTATCTGGTCCATTGTGTCATTTAAAGTTTGTGTTTCCGTATTAATTTTCTGTCTGGATTATCTGTCCATTGGTGTAAGTGAAGTGCTAAAGTCCCCCACTATTACTGTGTTACTGTTGATTTCCTCTTTTATAGCTGTTAGCATTTTCCTTATGTATTGCGGTGCTCCTATGTTGGGTGCATATATATTTAAAATTCTTATATCTTCTTCTTGGATTGATCCCTTGATCCCTTGATCATTATGTAGTGTCCTTCCTTGTTTCTTGTAACATTATTTTAAACTCTTATTTTATCTGATATGAGTATTGCTACTCCAGCTTTCTTTTGATTTCCATTTGCATGGAGTATCTTTTTCCATCCCCTCACTTTCAGCCTGTATGTGTCCCTAGGTCTGAAGTGGGTCACTTGTAGACAGCATATATATGGGTCTTGTTTTTGTATCCATTCAGCAAGCCTGTGTCTTTTGGTTGGAGCATTTAATCCATTCACGTTTAATGTAATTATCGATATGTATGTTCCTATGATCATTTTCTTATATTGTTTTGGGTTTGTTTTTGTAGGTCCTTTTCTTCTGTGTGTTTCCCACTTAGAGAAGTTCCTTTAGCATTTGTTGTAGAGCTGGTTTGGTGGTGCTGAATTCTCTTAGCTTTTGCTTGTCTGTAAAGCTTTTGATTTCTCCATTGAATCTGAATGAGATCCTTGCCAGGTAGAGTAATCTTGGTTGTAGGTTCTTCCCTTTCACCGCTTTAAATATATCACGACACTCCCTTCTGGCTTGTATTGTTTCTGCTGAGAAATCAGCTATTAACCTGATGGGAGTTCCCTTGAATGTTATTTGTCATTTTTCCCTTGTTGCTTTTAATAATTTTTCTTTGCCTTTAACTTTTTGTCAATTTGATTACTCTGTGTCTTGGCATGTTCTCCTTGGGTTTACCCTGCCTGGGACTCTCTGTGCTTCCTGGACTTGGGTTGCTATTTCCTTTCCCATGTTAGGGAAGTTTTTGACTATAATCTCTTTAAATATTTTCTCAGGTCCTTTCTCTCTCTCTTTTCCTTCTGGGACCCCTATAATGAGAATGTTCTTGTGTTTAATGTTGTCCCAGAGGTCTCTTAGGCTCTCTTCATTTCTTTTCATTCTTTCTTCTTTATTCTGTTCCGTGGCAGTGAATTCCACCATTCTGTCTTCCAGTTCACTTATCTGTTCTTCTGCCTCAGTTATTCTGCTATTGATTCCTTCCAGTGTATTTTTCATTTCAGTTATTGTATTGTTCATCTGTGTTTGTTTTATTCTTTAGTTCTTCTAGTTGTTTGTTCTTTAATTCTTCTAGGTCTTTGTTAAACATTTCTTGCATCTTCTCAGTCTTTGCCTCTATTCTTTCTCCGAGTTCCTAGGTCATCTTCACTAATATTATTCTAATATTATTCTGAATTCTTTTTCTGGAAGGTTGCCTATCTCCACTTCATTTAGTTGTTTTTCTGGAGTTTTATCTTATTCCTTCATCTGGTACATATTCCTCTGCCTTTTCATTTTGTCTGTCTTTCTGTGAATGTGGTTTTTGTTCTACAGGCTGCAGGACTGTATTTCTTCTTGCTTCTGCTGTCTGCCTTTGTTGGATTGGAACTTTCATTCTTATAACACGACTTCAATGGATCATTTACTCTCATCATTTTATTTTATAGATAATAAAACGAAGTCCCAGAGAGACACAGATAAGACAAAAAGGTAATACTTACTGAAATGTTACTATGCACATACCTGGTACTTTTATAAGTGCTTTAGATGTTTTATCAAGTTTAATTAGGACAACTGGTTTACATAATATTTACTATTAGTATTTATGTTTTACCAATAAGAAAACTAAAGAATAGAGATTTTAAGTCAATTCACTAAGGTCACACAGCTAATAAACTGCAGAGATATCATTCAAATTAGGCAGTTTGGTTCCAAGAATCAGGCTTTTAATCACTAGGCAATAGAGTCTGTTAATTCAATTACTTATCTAAAGACACCCATCAAGAAGATAGTGACAAAAGGGGCACTTTCAGGTGCAGAGCAGTATGAGGTCACCACATCACACCCACCTCACTGTGTATTTAAGTGTCTGTTAAAGAGAAAGTAACTTTTTTTTTTTTTTTTTTGCAGTACGTGGGCCTCTCACTGTTGTGGCCTCTCCCGTTGCGGAGCACAGGCTCCGGATGCGCAGGTTCAGCGGCCATGGCTCACGGGCCCAGCCGCTCCACGGCATGTGGGATCTTCCCGGACCAGGGCATGAACCCGCATCCCCTGCATCGGCAGGCGGACTCCCAACCACTGCGCCACCAGGGAAGCCCAAGAGAAAGTAACTTTAATTCCAGTCTACAAGAGGTTGTTAGTTTGGTTTCTTGTGTGTGTCTTTTATTTGTTTGTTTGTTTTTAGATCACCATTTGGAACAGCCAACTAAGTCTCTGCATTAATAAACAAGCACTACACACACGCACACACACACACACACACACACACACACACACACACACACACACAGAAGAATTCCTTTAAATCTGAAGTGCCCAGTCTTTTTAAATAAGAGAAGAGGCAATCTGAACTCAATTTTATCAATAATAATCTATTCAAAATTCCTGAACTCTTTATCAGGTCTTACAGTTATATCATCTGTCATATGTTTCTAGGGTTCACAGAACAAGAAGTATTTCTTCTTTTGCTATTGAAGTATTATTGCCTTAATTTTACATTAGTCACGAGGAAGTTATTGTCTATAAAGATCTTCTAAGAGAAGAAATGATTAGAATTGTTCTTGCTCTGAAAATCAGCATTAACTATTACTTAAATGTATATCAGTACAAATTAAGTAATGCTGTAGTGACAAATATCCCCAATTTTTGCTAGCTTATCATATTACAAGTGTATTTATTTCTCATATATTAGCCACATAGGTTGTCTACAGTTCTTTCCACTCAGGATCTAAGCTGGTAGAGATTTCGTTATCTTGTAGTTGATCCATCTGGAGTAGAGTCTCACTAAGGGAAGAGAGAATTGAAGGGTCACTTGCTGGGTCTTTTGCCTAGATATGAAACACAAAGAATCTGTGCATAGTTTATTGGCCAAAACTAGCACTTTGCCCTGCCTAGTCACAAGGGGTAGAGGATGTGTAATACTACTCCAGAAGCACAAGAGGAAAAGGAGCAAGATTTGGGTAAGCACCCTGATGAATCTGTACAGACCTCCTGCTGTACAGATAATGATATTAAATGTTTCAGTGTAATGCAACTACTACTACTACTACTACTACTATTACTACTGTTCTCACTACTGCTGCTATATTACTACTATATCATGTAGTGAGCACATACTATGCACCAAGCCTACGTAGCAACTTTTATATATCATCTAACTCCACAAAGCAACCCTATGAAATAAGTATTATTATTGCCAGTTCATGAGTACGAAATCTGAAGTTCAGAAAGTTTAGCATCTTGTTCAAGTTTCCACATATAAGAAGTGATAGATAATTTGCTCAGATATAGTTTGTTCTTACTTCAAAGCATTTGCTATTTCTACTACAAAATATTACCTTTCTGTAAATCTGGAGAACCAGCTAGAAATCTAAAGCAAAGTAAATGAGATAAAGCTTCCATATGCTAAGCAGTAGCATAAAGAATCTCTCTCCCTTAAGGAACTTACTATTTTATTAGATAATTCAAGCATATGCAAAAGTAACTTAAATATACTTTCTTAGCATTCTACACTTAGAAATTAAGCATGAGTAACACAGACAGTTTTCTGAACATGGTGTGATTCCCTCCTCTCTGCACTTTGCATTGTCTTCCATTTTCATCACATTGTCCTATTGATGGTAACTACAGTCATACTGTATTTAGTGCAATACTTAGGACAAAAGTATTAGAGGCTGTATATCTATCATAGTAATGCTTACACAAACCCTGAAAAGTAGATATTTTTACCCATGTCTTATAGATGAGGAAAATGAGACTTAAAGAATTCAAGTTACTTGATCTAGACTATAAGTTATAAATGGAAGATCTGGGATTTGAATGTAGACATTTTTGGTAGAGAACTCACATTTTTTGGAGCTACATTAGACCACTTTAACCTACTAAATGTCTCAACATCATAGGCTCAGCTAAAGGATTACCTGTCTTGTGAAGCACTGTAGATAGCCCCAGTTACAGGCAGGTGTGCTCTCTTTTCTATCCTTAAAGAGTACTGAGTAAAAGCCATAATTTTAGCAATTATCACATTCTACTGTAACTGTGTATTTAACGACTATCTCACAGAAAGACTGCAAATTTTGTGAAGAAAGCCTAGGCAAACAGGGTGGTCATGATTAGCTTTAAGGAGAACTGAGAGGATTTACACAGAGGTGCCCCGGCTCCAGACCAGCAGCAAAGACATCAGAGTAAATGGACCATCCCAGACTTTGGCAGCAGGTCAGTTTCAGGCTATTCATCCTGTGTCTCTCTTTCTGAATAGGCTCAGGGTATGGGCATAACTGGTAGTGAAGGACTTACAGGGTAAGACCTGAGAAGAACATAAAAATATCTACTTACTGCACATAAATTTGTGCATCTGCTACATGCAGGAGCTGTGTTAGGCAGGTACTGGGGATGCAACAATAAATAAGATAGTAATGGTCTGGAAATTTACAGGGCTTATATCACTGTAAGAGGATAGATAATAAACTAGGAAGCAAAACTTTATGGTAAGTTTGAAGTAATTTTTGAAAAGAAACCAACAACAATTACAAGACTGCAACACAATAAAATGATAGATACATAGGTAGACAGATAAATGTAAGCAAGATGACATGAGAGAAAAAGGTGGTCGCATTTGATGGTTTTGTCAGGGAAGACGTCTCTAAGAAGGTGGCATTTAAGCTAAAACCTGAAGGATGAAAAAGAGCCAAATAGATAAGATCCAGAATAAGGACATTCCAGGCAGAGCAAAGAGCCTCAAGGTGGGAAGGTCAGATTCATTTTGACAACTCCCATATATAGCTACAGCCTTCAATTCCCTCATGAATTCCAGATGGCTTATTGACATTAGCTCTTGTATGTCTAACAAAACTTTTGACTTTAACAAATTCTTGGTTTTCACTAAAAATATGTTTCTCCTCCAGTACTGGTGAACAATTCTACAATTCACTCCCTTGCTATAGCCAAAAAGCTTGAATCATTTATTTTTAAGCAGAATAAAAAACAAGTCACATTGGCGGTACCTTCAAAATATTTCCCAAATCCAAATATTCCTCATCTGTAAAAAACCACACTTCCATCATCTCCCACCTGGACAAGAGTAAATGTCCTATTTGGTCTTTCTGCGTCTACTCTTGCATTCCTACATTTTATTCTATGTACAGCAGCCAGTGAGTTTATATCCATTTTCTAGCCAAAATATCCATTGTCTCTATACATCACTTAGAAAAAAATTCAAAATTCTTACCATTGGCAGCCCCTTGCTCCCTTTATATCTTATTTCTTACCATGCTTTTTTCTCTCACTTTGGTCCAGTAACTGACTCCTTGATGTTCCTTAAACATACTAAAAATATTCTTGTCTATTGTACTAGATTGTAAGATATACAAAGACAGTATTTGCCATTTTGTCCATTCTGCAATCTTTAGCATCTCTATCTGGAACATAAAAGTTCTCAATAAATATTTGTTAAAGGAACATGATCAAGGAAAATAGAAGGAAGGAAGGAGGAGGAAGGTAAGGAAGAAGAGAAGGAAAAAGCAGAAAAGGAAGGAAGAAATACAGGCAAGCAGTCAAGAAGTTTTCTTGTATCTTCTAGAATCCCCCAGAATGTCTTGAGCTTCAAATACAAGAAGAAAGAAGAATAGTATAAGGGGATGAAAATGGGATTGTCTAGTGATGCCAGGCCTCATGGGGTCTAATGGCATCAGTAAGAAGCTCAGATTTTATTCTAAGTACAGTAGGAAGTCCAGAAAGGCTTTTCAAAATAAACATAAGTGAAATACAATGAGGCTGTAGCTACACATACAAATTATTTGCATTTCCCTTCTTTTCTTTTTTTTTTTTTCTCTACTGACAAAGTCTTGATTATCCTGGCTGTTTGACTGACCCAATCAATTCCATTCAGTCAAAATGATTACGTTTAACACCTTCCCCAACAAAAATAACTGATACAAGGACACATATCTGACCCATCTGAACTGCACTAAACTATACATGTGCCAGAAGGATTCAATGAACAGGACCCAATGCAAATATAGGTTTAGTACAGTTGTTTCCTGCATTAGGAAGAGCTATCGACTTAGAAAGACTGGGGCACAAAGTCCAGCCCCATCTCTAGCTAGGTGACATCAGTCAAATAACCTAATCTCTCTGAACTTCGGTGCTCTTATCATTAAAGAGGGAGTAATTAAACCTGCATTTCAACCTTGCTATGACTATTAAGTAAAATAGGATACAAAAGGACTTGGAACCTAGTAGGTTATTTTTCCATAGCCAGTGAAGGACAAGAGAGAGGGCTCTTAATCACTGAGTCCCTGCTTAAAGGATACACTCTACCTATTGACCTGCTTCTGCTTCATGGACTTCCACAGTCTCCTACTGACAAGCCATAGAAAGAGAGCGCTCTTCCTTCATTAAAATCATTGGAGGGATGTGGTATAAGACAAGAAAAAACTATGAATGTTATGACAACATCTGCTGCTGAGACTAGACTTCCTGCCATCCAGAGAGGTTGTTTAATAGGGGTATGTTACATAAGGAATCAGAATTGTTTGAGGTTTTTTTTTTTTTTTTTGAGAACTAGAGAGTCCAGGCACTAGCCTGCTGGCTTTCTATAATTATGATTTCTGCAGTGTTCAAATAAACACATGAAATCATATTCTCAGTGTCTAAAGGCTCCTATTACACGAAACCAAGTCGTTAATGTTTTTTATCGGGTACAATAGGGCAGTGTCAAGAGTTTCAGTGGCCACATTTTCAAAGGGAAGCTGCCAAATAGTGTGCTACAGCTTTAAGAAGAGCCTAAAGAAAGCCAATTAGCAGAGTTTTGTGTAACACCTTCAGATCTTCCAAATTCATTTTCTTAACAAGCATTAGATTTACTTACAAGTTCCTGGCGTAATGTGTGATCTGGTCAGGACTACTTCAGAAATAATAAGAAATGGTTCCATTGGACAGATACAAATATTTTTTGGACAAAACTAAATGTCTTTCAAGACTATCAGGTGTTGCCAGTGTTTATGCCCAGAGAGATGTAATCACTCTGTTTTCATCACCTGTTGCTTTTTAATTTCCTCTCTCATTGAGAATCCTATTGCAGCACAGACAATAACATCGCTGTCTATATGTATATATAAACTGCACGGGAGCTTTGGTGCTGGGACAAGATATGCTAAAACAACAAAGGAAAACAGGTTACACCTTCCAAAGAGCTGTTTGGAAATACTGAAGAAGATGTGCTATCAGTGGCCATATTTACACAATGGAAACTGAGAAAAAAGAATCATACGTTTCCTGACATTTATTTGAGTCTCTCTTAAGGATAAATTAAAATTGTCTAATAAAATTCTCATTATTGTTTAGCTTTTTACATATTAC
Organism: Neophocaena asiaeorientalis asiaeorientalis; assembly: GCF_003031525.2. Lineage (NCBI taxonomy): Eukaryota > Metazoa > Chordata > Mammalia > Artiodactyla > Phocoenidae > Neophocaena > Neophocaena asiaeorientalis. The sequence continues at coordinate 802,755 of NW_020175319.1, forward strand.
TCCAAAGAAATATGTGACTGTGGAAGGATACAGACTTTAAGGAATTTGGGTTATAGATTCAAGATGTTAACCACAAAGTTTCTATGTGGTTGGCACTGAGCTAGTTGATTATTTTACATAAATTCCATTCTCCTCATTTGAAAATAGGGTAGCAAATATTTGCCCCCAGGTTTGCTATAAATATAACATGAAAACACTTAGGTGAAAGCTCTGGGTACCTTGTAAATTAGAGTACAAAATATTAGTTTTTGTTGTATAGTATACAATAATATATGTCTAGTAATAAAAATAACTATAATAAAATCTGTGGAGAAAACCTGTGGGTATTTTGAGACCCTCCACTGCTTGAAAAAAATGTTTCCAGCATGTTTGTTTTCTAGAGCTCATACCATTAAGTTTTAGTCCTGTCAGGGACATATGGATCTTCAGCTCACCCTAAAATAGGCTGGCACGAGGCCAGGCCCAAGACTTGAGTAGGAAATTCCATTGCAATTTCCCATGGAGATAAAAAATCTGGACAGATTTGAAACTAGAAATCAGAACATTTTCACCATCCCCCTTCCCCAGGAAAACTGATGAATAACCATAGGATAATTTAACCTCCCACCCCTTCCAGAGCATTCTGGTGCTGGAAGGGCAATCAATGGGGTAGGGAAATTTGGGGGCTACAGCTGTGTCTTTGGGGTCTCCTTTGGAAAAACAGCATTAAGTAGGAAATGATGACCCAACACTAAATTTAAAAGGGTAATTTCAGTCTAAGGATAAGAGATTTAGTGAGGGAAAACATATATTATCTGAGCTGATCTTCCAACCCTTCGGTGAAGGCAGGGTAGCAAATACCATGCCCATGGAATGTATTTTGTATGCCTGTCCACCAAGTAACAGGTACCTTTCCTTCAAAAAAAAGGCAGCAAATTTTCAAGAAAGCTTTTCCTGACCTCTCCTATCTCCAGCCCATACTGGTTCAGGTATTTCTTCTCTAGTTTACATTTAGAAGTTATTTCTATTAATCGGTATCTCCTCCCCACTGAACTACTAGCTCACTGAGGGCATAGGGCACAGGAGGGTCTATTCAATTCTTATTATTACCACTAGGCCTATGATCTTGCAAATATAAAGCGTTCAGTAAAAATGTTGGAAGAATCAGTAGCTGATAAGAATCTGATGAAAAGAAGTACTAGACTTGAAGTCCTCAGAAGTGTGATTTTACTATGTTATTGATTGGAGCAGAACAGGAAGACATTAGGTAGATGCTTCCTATAGAAAACACATCACCAAAAACAAAAAAACACCACCATATATGCACAGATTTCTTATTCTGCTCTAATAGACTACCTGCCTATTACTCTATTAGTATTGACTTAATTTACATATGTTAGCATTTTTTTGTTGTTTGGGAGTAGGTTCTACATGTCATATCAAGTTACTATTATGTATTTCAAATCATATAGATGTTTAATAATATTGTTTTCTGCTTGACCAGGTTCCCAAGGAGCGTGTTTAATCCATCACTGTATCTGTAAGTTTATCCCCACATGTCCATTATTTGTTTCTTTAGATTTATTTGATCCTGTATTGTCAAGTGCGTACGTGTACACGATTATTTGATTGTGGATTATGCATTCATTTTATCAGTAGAAAATAGTGTTCCTTGTGCATAATAAATTTCCTGTAAATTGTATTTTATCTGTTATTAATGTTATAACATTAGTTTTGGTTACAATTTTCCTGGCATAGTTTTCTCCAAACCTTTGTTTTCAACATATTTGGGTTATATTGTTTTCACTGTGTCCTACCAAATTACTCTCATATTATTTCATAGAATTTATTCTACACAACCTGTATTATTTCACATTGCCTGGCACATACAGCATTTGTGAACCATGCATGATAAGAAATGTTCATTATGTGAGTCTTTGTTCAAACACAAGAAGGAATCCAGTCTGGATCTGAGACAGATCACGATGTGAGAATACTACACATTTTACCATGTTGAGTCATTAGGTCACTGTATCTTCCCCTTTCTTCACTTCTCCATGGGATTCCCTCCCAATTCTGAGCTCTCAGCAAAGGAAGATGTGAACTTTCCTAAGCTTGGTATCAGATATATGCATGTCAACGTAATCCCTTTCTGGCTTTGTAATTGTGCATAGGCTATATAACATAACACTCTGAGCCTCAATTCCCTCACTGCTCAAATGGAATGACTCCTGCTGCTTCATGACATTGCTCTACAGGTTAAATGGAATCCCATGTTTCAAGTACCTCATAAGGCACAAGGCATGGAGCTGATGTTCCCTGTAGCACTTTTTACATAGCGGACACTAATTAAATGCATGTGAAATGATGTTGAGCTACTTGGCTGAAAAACTATTTCCACATTTCTAAAAGCACATAATGTTTATCTATAGTAATTACATGAGCATCTTAAACCTCTTTCTTACTCTAACTTTTATCCCCAGTGAATAGGTTTAGTAAACATAAATCTCTTCAGTCAGATCAAAGATATAGTTTAAAAAAAAACTCACAACGATTTGTTTTTCTTCTCAAGTGACAGAGCTAACCCCACAAGGCATCATTTCACAACCGAAAAAAAGATGTTTAGTTAGTTTAGGATAGCTCTGTCCAGCCCATCACCCACAAATCTCACTTAACAGCACAATCCCTTGTTTTTTGTGTCATTCATAAAAGTATCCCACAGGGAAAACAGAGCAATAGAAATACAATATTATTATAGAAGGCAGATCATAGATCTCCTTTCCTTCTCTCCCTCTCTTTCTTTCCTTTCCTTACTTTCCTACTAACAGGCACACATGCCAAGAACCATTGTTAGAACGGGTGTAAGAAAGTTGTTAAGTTTTAGCTCCAACATAGTGGCCTAGAACTTTAAATGTATAGACAATGGGAAGAATGTGATCCTGAAATGTTTCTTAGATTATTTATCAGAGCCAACAATTGGCAAAACCGCATACATACAAAACAGCGTGTATTTTCAATGTTCTCACACTTCCCTGCTGGGAACTACCATCTGACACATTCTCAGCCATATCCAAAATTCCTGTACGCACAGCACACATTCTGAAGTCAAGAGACTTAGACTTGAAACCTGCCATCACTGTGTACTTGCAAAACCTTGTGCTGGGTTAATTCAACTTCTTAAGCCTTAGTTGCTCATCTATAAAATTAGGAAAGGCACCTCTATTTTGCCCACCTCACATCAAGGACTGTCAAAGTATAATTTTCAGAACATGAAAAATATGCCTCTCATATAAACATATGGTGAGTACATGTCAAAGATTTATTTAACTCATTAACGAGGGAAACAGAACGGTAAAACTAGTTCAAAGTTAGAATGAGAGAAACTGAGTAAGTACAGGCACTGAGAGAAAAAATATTGGAGTAAGATAACCACAGGGCATTAAATTCATAAGCTTTACAGTTATCTTTTCTACCAAACAGAAGTAATTTGCATGCCTACCAGAAAAACCCATCTTGAAACATATAATTTTACAGTCATGGTTCTCATAAATAGTAAATAGTATGTCGATCAAAAGTGAGTTCACCAAGAGACTTCCCTAGTGGTGCAGTGGTTAAGAATCTGCCTGCCAATGGAGGGGACACAGGTTCGAGCCCTAGTCCAGGAGGATCCCACATGCCACAGAGCAACTAAGCCCATGCACCACGACTACTGAGCCTGCGCTCTACAGCCTGCAAGCCACAACTACTGAGCCCACGTGCCACAACTACTGAAGCCCGCACGCCTAGAGCTTGTGCTCCGCATCAACAGAAGCCACCGCAGTGAGAAGCCCACAACAATGAAGAGTAGCCCCCCACTCACCACAACTAGAGAAAGCCCACACGCAGCAATGAAGACCCAACGCAGCCAAAAATTAATTATTTTTTAAAAAGTGCATTCACCAAGAGGAGCTAAATGATTCTTACTTAGGCAGACCTGTTATACAATACTCCAATATTATTTTGAAAAGATATTGTCATCCTCTTCCACATCTTTTCCACATTTTAGATAATATTTCTTAATTATATAAAACATTTGTTAAAGTTATTTAATGTTATGTTTTTCCGATATTCATGATTACTGTAATTGCTACGACTACTTTCAACACAACCATTATTTATTTTGAAGGAGCTTATATGCACAGAAGTCTCTGTAAATTTATAGTATCTTTCTTCATTTCTTCTCCTATTCATTGTTCTAAGTCATACAGATGCAGAGGTGAGGGAAAATTTTTTCAAGGCTTTAAGAAACTTTAAGCCTAGAATGGGAAGATGCAAGAAAACACAGATAAGAGTATGTTCTGTAGGTTATGTATATTATGAGGGTATAAATGAGCTGACAGATTTGTCTAATTCTGCCTAGGGTAAGCAAGAGTCTCCATGGATGGACTCTTGCTTCAGATGTGTAGCCAGGCAGCCAATCGGTAGGAGACTGAGACTGTAACTGAAGAATTACACATAGGTAATGAGGAACGAAATAACTCATCCCTCACACTTGGAGAACTGAAAATACTAGTTTACTGTGGCTAAAGCACAGAGGGTGAGGAGAGAATTGATGAGAGATGACAATGGCGAGGGGAGATACGGTCAACTTGAAAAGCTTTCTCTTCTCAACTCATAGAAGTTGCAAACAAATGGCAATGTTTGCATTACAGGGAAAGAGGACTGAACTAGCGGCCAACATAACTGGACTCTAGAACCTATTTAGCCAATGACTAACAGTAACTATTTGAAAAATTACTTTTTTGTGGGTCTGAATTGTCTATTTGTAAAATGAGGGCTGCTGGACGGTGATGAGCTAAATCCCATAGATTTGATGATGTCCGTAACAGGCTGAAATCCCTGGGAAGTGGATTTTGAGTCAGGATTATTAAGCAGTGCCCTCAAGATCAAAACCTTTGGAAGTGATCTGAAGGGAGCAAGAGTCAGGTCGGGAAGAGGCTGAGATGTGAGGCGGCGCTAAGAGATGTACGAGCCAAGCTCACAGGAACCTCTGAAGCTAAAACGGCCTTTCAAAGTAGTCCCAGGTTGGGTGGACATGGCCAGATTTTTATATTCCTCCACTGCCCAGCTATTTTGTATGGGCTACCCCAGGAAGGGTTGTGACTTTGAGCAAGGTGGCTCTGCAGGTGACACAAAACCTGAATGGCTTTTGTCACTTCCCTGACAGTGAAGGTTATTGGCCAACAGCACTCCCAAGTGACAGGAAAGGAAATCTTTGGAGGGAGGTCTGGGGGGACATCACAGTGTCCACCAAAAGGTAGCTCATAATTAGTCGCATTGCCTGTCCAGTTCATTTGTGTATGTACTGCCCTCCCTTCCCTATCCCAACTCTGTTCCACCTAAGTAACATTATTTACAGTTTCAAACTGGCCCTGAAAGCACACTCTCTATCCCCAGCACCACTACTCTGACCTACTTACCCCCTGTGTTCTCAACTTAGACATCACTTCTTTTTGGATGCCTTCCGTGACATCCTGGGTGTGGTTTAAGTTCCTTATTTGTGCATTATTGTGACCTTAGTCATTCCTTCTTCATGCATCTGACTCCCCTTCCAACTGTAAGTGACTTAAAATTGTTTGATGGGGCTTCCAATACCTCCTAGCACATAGGAGCTACATAATAATAGATACTGAATGGATCTTTGCTGAAAGAAAAAGACAAAAAAGTGAATACACGAATTTCAGAGATGGTAAATTAGAGTCAGAATGTGAGTATTTCAACCCAAAGGATTGGAGAAATAGTCTGGGAAAATCAGAAGATAAAAAATACCACGAGAAACTGGGATGAAAAAAACCTGCTTTGATGTAGCAGTTTTTCTTTGTTATGAGATGCTCTGCCGTAAAGTGAAGGTGTACAACTACATTCACAGATCCCTGGAGAGAAAGAGAGAGAGAGAGAGTTATATCTCGTGTTGGTTTTCATAAACTTTCTTAGTGCAATCTTCTAACCTTAAGGTTTGATTTCTTCTACCCCTTGATTGTTGGTCTTTTTTGGCTTCAGAAGTCAAAGAAAAGGAGAAAAACAAAAGCCTTCCTGCATGTGTGCACCATTTCCCAAACTATTACCAGCAATTTTTAAATCAATACTCTCTGCAAAGCTGTGAAAATGCCTCCTTTCCTGGTCCTTCAGGTATTCTGCCCAAGGCTTACTTGTGGGATAAATGGTATTTTACAGAACTCATCTTTCAGTCAGATGCTTTCACATTTTTAATTCACTTTATCATTAAAAACACAGTGTCGGATCTGTCAGTGCCCATACTTTTCAGAGAGTACAAGAGGCTCAGAGAGGACAAAAAGTTGCTTAAGGTGACACAGTAGGGTAGAACGTGATTGCAAACCCAGTTCTTTGAAGTCTTAAAAGTGTTCTTCCTAACATGTTGTCTCTAATCCCATCATCAGAGATATATTTATTTGGTACTAAAGGCTTTTGGTGTACCAAGAATTAAAAGATAAATATGCCTAAATATGATAAATATGTATCATAAATACATATCTTAGTGCCTTAAATAAAAGTGGAAAAGAAAGCAGCAATTATTGCAGACTAGTGCTTAATGACTTAAAATTACCATCTCCTCTACTTTAAAAAAAAAAAAAACAATGAAATGCCCATCATTATCCCTGTTTTACAGATAAGAAAACCAAAGCTCTGAGGGGCTCAGCTACTTGCTCAAGGTCCACAAGGAATTATGGAAAAACCGTAATTTGATCTCAGTTCTTTCTGGCGTCAAACTCTCTCATCTTAATATTATACTGTCCATTACATTCACATAACCTCCAGATTTCAGACTTTCATCCTCCTTCACCCTTAGAAAAATAGCATCAACAAGTTTAAATCTGTCTAAATTGCTCAGGTCCCTTGTGAGTACCAAAGCGTAAGTCCCCGCCCGCCATTCCGAGTGAGATCGCTAGATCCAGAGTCATGCATCATTTGAGATCATTAGTGTAAAATCCATAGCTGCAGGAAATAATTGTAGCTATCCCTGTGACCTTGCCCCCTGTGGTACTTCATCCTTGAAGGCTATTTAATTAAAGTCCAAGCAAGATGGGTTAGCTCTGGAGTTATGCATAAAGTGGAATTGACACAACACCGGAGGGAAACAGCCTTCACGCCCAGCATTGCAATGTGTGGCTGAGGCTGAGAAGGTCTCCTGATACTCAGAGGCAGAATACATGGTTCTGAGAAAGGGCTCTGCCTTTCAGGTGATTAGAGCGTCCCTGCCTTGGGGAGAAATGAGCGGTATATCACAAATGGGCAGTTATGATTTAGTAAATATCTATTGGGATATCTATTGGAAAGCTACTGTATGTTAAATAGGAATAACAACGCTGAATATGACATCAACCCTAAACCTTCAGGGGATCATATCTGAATAGAAGCAAATGGCTCAATAACTATATAAGCCAAGTATCTCCCAGTTTGATAGCTCCATAAGCACAATAGCAGGATCTATCTTCTGATTATTTAGATTCTGCAAAATCTGGCAAATTGGGGGATAGGGGGAAGTTAAATCTGAGTTTTTATCCCATGTCACTTCCCTTATGGACTCAGGTCACAGCACTTTCCCTGCAGCATCACCCGTTCCCAGACTGCCATGGTTCACGCTTCCCCTGACAATGCTTGAATGTTCCCTATATTTCCAAACCATCATCCACCCTCTAATTTATGCTGCTAATTCCTTTAAAAATATTTTATCCCATAACACTTACGGTGCCTCTGTTTCTGTGATAGATACTCATATTGATCCTAGAAGTAGAGCCAGAAGAACAGAATCTTAAGGATGGGAATCCATAATTGGTTTCTGATGGGTTAGACTTAAAGGCACTAATAACACGGGTGCTAGCAGTAAATGGAGTGTTGGTAGTTCACTGCAAGCAAATAGGTCATTTAAATTGTTCACCTGTAGTTACCTGGAATCAAATGTCTATAAAAGACAAGACTTTGAGTGACCTCAAAACAGTTCAGTAGAAATAAAAAGTATACAATCTGTGAAGCTGGCTGGTTACTTGTAAGTATGCCAGAGCAGATTTAAATTCTCAGCCCAAGTTTTTTGTTTGTTTTCAGAAACCAGAAAGCTTTTATAACTGGAGGGAAGGATTTGGGGAATGGCAGAATAAGAACCTCTGTAAATCTGTTTCTCCACAGGAGCAAAAAAAATGCTGGCAAAATTGTCCAAATCAACTTTTTCAGAACTCTGGAAATTAACAAAAGGATTGCAACAATCTAAAGAGCATTTATCCAAGAAAAACCTCTGAACCTCAGTAAGAACAGTGGAGGTTTGGGACATTCTAATTTGGCCTAATCTCATCTCTCTATCCCCAGCTCCATGGCAGTTTCAAAAAAAGGAGTCTTGCAACCACAGAAGGGTGCATACTGGGTTTGGATCACCTCAAAAAGCTTCAGCTCCATAGCACTGTTACTATTTTATACATCTCAGAGCTTCCTAGTAGACCCCCATTCCCAAGGCATTGTCATTATTTGACCTCACTCAAAGTTCACTCAGTGAGAAAAAAATTCTACCCCTTAGCCATATTGCAGAATGTAGAGAAAAAAAGCAAATCCTAATGTGAAGGAATAAAAACCCATGGCTTGGGGCTTCCCTGGTGGCGCAGTGGTTGAGAGTCTGCCTGCCGATGCAGGGGACACGGGTTCGTGCCCCGGTCCGGGAAGATCCCACATGCCGCGGAGCGGCTGGGCCCGTGAGCCATGGCCGCTGAGCCTGCGTTTCCGGAGCCTGTGCTCCGCAACAGGAGGGGCCACAACAGTGAGAGGCCCGCGTACCGCATAAAACAAACAAACAAACAATAACCCCTATGGCTTTGTTTTTATTTATTTGATTTGAGCTGGGCAGTTGGCAGCTGGTTTAACACATGGGATGTAAATTTCAGAAGAGCTTACCAAGACGGAAATTCAAGCAAGCGAGAGGTTCCAGAAAAAGAAAGAAGCAACGCATGGAGAACTTCTAGGTGGATAGGAGATAGGAACTCTGCTCTGGCCCCTATTTTTGAGGTATGCGTGTTACGGTTTGGGACTTAAGACTGTAGTCTAAGAATAATAGTGTCTACAGAACTGAGTTTAAGCCTCAGGAAACATGAGGCTAAGAGAAAGGAAATGCCAGATTCCTGGAAATAAAGAAATGATGATGGCAGGAAGGTATTCAGGGAGCCTGCCGATGTTCTGTAATACTTGTCACTATAGCCTGGGAAGTAGAGAAGGGCAATTGTCAAACCTCTCTGGCAAATAGGGTAAAGACAATGGATATTCTCTAGGATGGAATTTAGTGTTCTTAGGCTTGAGATATTTATGGGAAAGAGGGATGAGCAGGTATAAAAGTAGTTAGGAGGTGCCTGTGCATTCTTTATAATTGACTATGATGGAAATAGAACAGGACTGAGACAGAGATTATGATAGGATAAAAGACCTGGTGAATGTTATTCACCAAATGATAGAAAAGTATATAGGTTCAGCAGAGCAAATTGGTGAAACTGTATTTTGATGCTGACTGAGAGGTTTTTTTGTTTTGTTTTGTTTTAGGTTTGGCATCATTCAGACAAAATATGTGTCAGTTGGCCAGTTTGGTCTATGTGACTAAATAACTACAACCACTTTGTATTTTTAAGTTTCTATTATGTTTTCAGTAAGAGCTAAGCTATAGATTTGTAATCACCTTGGACCCATTTCAGGTTAGGTCATTGGATGCTGCCAGGGAGCTTCCTCTGGGATTTTAACTGACAACAAAACATACTGTCCCTTCCAAAGCTAGTGGAACTCAGCTGTGTCTACAGAGTATCATTTAGCCATGCTCAAAATCCAGGTTTAGGAAGATTCATGATACTATGCTAATATTTCTGTTTTTCTGTTTTGACCGTAGGGATTTTTACTTATCAGATAAATTTGCATGTTTTATAGAAAGGATGGCAGATTCAGAGGAAAAAGTATTAAAACCATACATATAGTACAAATCAGAATCAGCTAAGAATATGTTCCATAATTGCAAAGTTTGTCTTATTCCCTTTATTAGATTCTCAACATGTATTTGCCATAGCTTTATAAATATCATATGTAAGTGGCTAAGTGAATAACATGATGAATGATTTATAAATGAATGAGTTAATGTTTTGGTCTATTTTGTTCCATACTACATTTCTGCATAATACTGGTTTTCCTATAATTTTTCTTTTTCTACATAGTTGCAATTATACTATGTATATATTATTGCTTTATTCCTTTTCCACTTACCATTAAGAGAAAAAAACTAATATGTGATTGTATACTCATAAAATATATGAGTTTAAATAGCTGATTGGTTAGTGTAGCTCACCAGTATTCTCTCTTTAGGCCTTGAGGATACTTTCCATTATTTCTTATCATAAATAGCATTACCAAGAATATTTTTACTCATAAACACAAATATCATAGTTAGTATGTGACATAATAATGTTGTGAACATATTTGTCCCTTCAAGTACACTCTTCACACCCCGTCTGCAGACACGTTTTCCTAAACCTTTCTAAGTTTTCTTTCGGTGGAAAAAGGATGAAGGCTTAGCTTTTGCCCCAAGGAGTATTTTATTTTGTTTTGTTTGTTTTCTGTGTGTGTTTGAGGAACCGTTTCAACTGTTTTTGCATTATTAACATGTTATACATTGTATGACATAAAAATGCCCAGAGGCCATTAACACGCTCTGGATGCTGCTATAAGGTTGACCTTGAGACAAACAGCTTTTCCAATATGCCTGACTGACTTCCAAAGAGAAAATTACTTGATCAGGTGAGAGACAAGGTAAAAGGCAGCTATTATTCCAGTCGGTACATTTCATACGTGCATCAGTAAGCTTATTTGCTAAGTAAGGAATAAATTTTGCACACCGCCCCCTCCAACTAATGTTTCAAAAAGTTCACCCTCCCAACAAATATTTGAAAAAGTTATTTTTACTTATTCACATTTTTTATGCCTTATGCAATAAACCACTCTTCATCCTAGAGAGACCTCCTTACTTTATGAACTGATCTTGTAATACAGCATGATCCTAGGCAGCATCTGTTGCCATGACAACTTAATCTTCATCCAAACATTGGCTTCACGTTTGAACCCCAAAATAGGCACAAAGTAGCTGAGTTTAAATATTTTGGATTAGTTATAAGCCACATACCTTTGTATTTATTTCTGTTATTAGGTAAAGTTACATGTATATAATTGTTAACCAATATTACTTTTTTAATAAAATTGACTGGTTTGTGAAAGCAAAGTTACAAGAGATGGAGTAAAGATTGTGTTATAAATCTAAAGCCATGGCCAATAAGTCACATGAAGAGGTGGGATGCAAACTGAGCAAATTTGGTGTAACTTCTCAGATAATTTCTAAATCCAACACTTCTCTGTTTCTCAAGTATATAACTTGTGCTTTTATTGTAATACATTACATGGTTTCTGAAGCCTTATTTTACTTGTCTGTCTGTCCCAATAGACAGTGAGATCCGTGAGGACAATAATTTTGTATTTTTTACTTCCATAGCTGCATGATTTAGCCCAAAGTTTAAAAAAAAAAACTTGATAAATTTAGGCCTATCAAATAAATTCAACATTGACTGATACCACTGGTGCAAAAGAGTCAGCTTAGAAAAAGAGCAGATGACATTTCAGGTACAAACATCAATTTGGTAGAAAACTCAGATATGGCCATTAGATGATCAGGCAGAGTAAGAGTTATGCTAGGTAAATATCCTTTTAAGCAGTGGAACACTTTTTACCGTCTTACTTTAAAAAATTAAACAGAAAATCAAATATAGCAACATGTATTAATTACAATATTAGAAGTACAAAATTAAACAGCAACTAAATCATGAAGTGGAAAAAAAAACCACATAAGATTTCCCTATAATTATCAACCCATCCATGCTAAGCAAATGCTGGATATTAATTAGTAGTCAAGCTCTAGAATGCATTCTTTAATTAAATGAAAAACCTCCTTTAACACAAAATTATATTTCCACATTTAAGGAACTAGAATGAAAGAAAGAAACAATAAAGCTAAGCTTCTTGCAAGAGCATAGAGTACATAATAAACAATGAGAAAGTAGCATCTTATAATAGACGTATATAAAGGGAGCAAATATTGTTGTAAGCAGCTTAGAGTCTGTCTACATTTAACAACTTGCTTTCGTTGCAAGATTAACTTCCTTCCAAAGCTAATGCTTTCTTATAGAGGTTATTTTTCTTTTCTTTTCTGTTTTTTTTTGAGCGGTGGTGGTGGCTGAGCTGGGGTTTAGGGGTGGTCATGCTTTATTGGAAGTGGAATTTGACAATTTTATTCTTAAACATTTAAAGAATGCCTGCCTCAGTTCTTTACAGCAGTATAGCCAAGTCATCAACCTGCCCCCAACTTTCAAAGAGTGTTTGCAAGTCCTACCTCTGTTCTTGGCAAATATCCTGGGTCGTCATATTTTGAGGCCATCTTTCTTCCTCACTCTCTCTTTCATTACTCTAAGATTAACTTGCCCTTTGAACTTGGGCTCCAAGCCAATCAATCACCAACTCCCAAGGCCTCACGCCTCACTTCAGGCATGAATCTGAATCTCCAGCATCTCCTCTAGGATTTTTTTTGATGCTTCAACAGACGGGGACCAGAGATAAACTAGCAAAATTGTACAAAAATTCAATAGAAGAGGTTGTTTAATCTCACTGAATCTTGCGGCAAGTCCCAAAGTCCCAGAAGTTCAGCATTCAAATCTGTGAATTCTTATCTATTTTTAATTACTTAACCATGATCAGTCACAGAAATTAGGACATCTGAAATCAAAACAAGCCTTGTTAAGATGGACACCACAGATTAGGGGTAGATGCTAGCCCTTATTTGCCTTTTTTTAACAGATGTGTGGATACTCAACAACGAATCTGGCTTTCTCTTGCTAGGATGCTTAATAAATACTGACAGCAATTACATCAAATTAAGATTTTTCTACAGGCTCTTTTCAATCCCAGGAATAGATATAGAAATAAATACAGGTCTCGCAATTATTCCAGGAAAAGATCCTTTCAGAATATGGTCTTCCTCTAACAAAATCCATCACCTACTCAAGTCCCTTTAAATTGCTTTTGGGGAATACCCTCTATTAGAATTGCCTTCATTCTAAGTATCTCTTCTGGTTAATTAAGGATTCCAGTGGGAGGAGGAGGGGAATCTTACTTTAGCAAAGTTAATTTTAGCTATCACAAACTATGTTCAGAATGCAAAAAATTTAACGAAGGCTGTTGCTGTGAAAAACATGAGGCGTTTGGCAGGGGAAGTGGAGACATTTGGACTAAATCCTGTCTCACCACTTATAAACTGGTCAAACTTAGGCCAGTGAATTTACCTCTTATAATCTTAGATTCCTCATCTCCAAAATGGAGAAAATAATGGTTTGTATTTCATATATTAGAATTAAATGTGCAATTTAAATGAATATATATAGTGTGGCTGGCATAGCAGCTGACACATAGTAGCTTTATTGTCACTGTTATTACTTACAGTGTTGGCTCTGCAACAGAACTGTTTTGTGGCTAAAGGAATAAGACAATATTTATAATGTTTCACATTTGAAAATTAAATAAATGGGTAGATTTTTAAAAAGATTAAGCCTTTTACCCTTGAAGATATTTTTTATTTTCCTGAACACTAAGGGCCTGCTACCTTTTTCTGCAAGTGAGTGTTACAATATGATAAAAATACATAAACGAAAAAGGAATCATAACCCAAAAAAGACATCGTCACCCAAACAATTTCTCCTCCTAAACACCCACATTAATGGGTTTAATTTTTAATCTTATTAATTTAATTAATTTTTTGCTACAGAAAGAAAACAAGAGAGCATAGTGATAAGAAGTATAAAATCTTTAAGCCAGACTGACTGCCTTAATGGCCCACCAGCTTTGTGACCTTAAGTCACCTTAATCTCAGGTCCCTCATAGTAGAAATTATGTTAGTACCTCTTCCTAGGCATTTTGTAATAACTAATTACTTAATACTCTTAAAGAGTTTACAGAGTCTAGTCATAAAATAATCAACCACAACAAATAAACACGAGGGCACTAATATCCTAGAACAGTATTGGGATTTTCTGTGCTGCATTTCCTAGGTAACACTGAGATCTTCCAGTAGGAAATGTTGGGAAGAAAGGAGGAGGAACTAGTCAGAGACTACAGCCTTCAGACATATAAATCCTATGTAATTTTAACAAGTATGCCAAGTGCTAAAAAGAAGAGTATAATCTAGATACGGACATGCAAACTGCATTCAGCCAGCCCCAACGCAGATCTGGAGGCTTGAAGTCACATTAATTTGAGGCACTCTCAAATTACCTGATGGGCTTTATTTCATCTGCCCCAGCTAAACTTATCTATCCCAATTAAATTTTCTGTCCAGAACTCTATTACACAAGCAGCTTCTTTGTGGGATAAGCCTGGGTGTCCACCAGGTTTAGAGGTATTTATGTCTTACACAGACCTAGAGAGCAAAGACTGTAGATGTAATTAACTCCAGAGCAGAAACAGAGCACTACTGTGCAGCATTATTGACATTTGGGGCCAGATAATTCTTTGTTGTGGAGGTTTGTCCTGTGCATTGTGAGATATTTCTCAGCATCTCTGGTCTCTACCCACTAGATTCCAGTAGCACCTGTTCCCCCAGTTATGACAACAAAAGATTTCTCCAGATATTGACAAATGTCACCATGGAGGCACAACCTCACTAACTTGAGAACCACTGCTCTAGTGATATAAGAAATGGCCTCATAAGTAATAAAAATAAACCGCAATGGACTATAAATTATTATCTGTCCCCATAGTTGTGCCTTTTCCAGAATGTCATATAGTTGGAATCACGCAGTTTGTAGCCTTTCCACGTTGGCTTCTTGCACTTAGTAATATACATGTAAGTTTCCTCTATGTCTTTTCATGACTTGATAGCTCATTTCTTTTTAGTACTGAATAATATTCCATTGTCTGAAAGGACCACAGTTTATTTATCCTTTCACCTCCAAAGGACATCTTGATTGCTTACAAGTTTTGGCAGTTACAAATAAAGCTGCTATAAACATTCATAGGCAGGTTTTTGTGTGGACATAGGTTGCCAGCTCCTTTGGGTAAATACCAAGGAGTGCTTTGGCTGAACATATTCAGTATGTTTGGTTTTATAAGAAACTGTCAAACTGTCTTCCAAAGTGGCTGTACCATTTTGCGTTCCCACCAGCAATAAATGGGAGGAGTTCCTTTTGTTCCACATCATTGTCAGCATCTGGTGTTATCGGTTTTCCAGATTTTGGCCATTCTATTGATAAAATGTGTGTAGTTGTACCCTAAAACAAAAAAATCATTGTTTTAATTTGCATTTTCCTGATGACATAATTTGGAGCATTTTTTCACATGCTTATTTTCCATCTTTTTGGTGATGTGTCCGTTAAGGTCTTTCGCCCATTTTTTAATTGGGTTGTTTGTGTTCTTATCATTGAGTTTTAAGAGTTCTTTGTACATTTTGCATAATAGTACTTAATTAGATATGAAAATCATTCTTAACTTACAGTATTTCTACTATCTCTTATTCATAGAAGTCTGCTGTTGTTTTATATACCCTTGAATCTCTCTAAGGATGAATAATTTATTTAAATGTAAAGATTTTATGGTTTATTAACTGTTTCATTGGACATTATTTTTTATCGATGTCTTATTTCTTTTCTTCTTTGATGGTTTTTCTCACACTTAAGCGAGCTTTGGATATCCATTTATTTCTGTTATTGAAATGAAGGAAAATCTTTGTTCACCTGCTGAAAGTATATAATCTAGGTATTAAGAAACTGTCATTAAATTAGGGTGGGCACAGGGAGAAACTCACGTCCTGGAGGATCCCTTTATTTCCTGGCTTCAGGGCTCCTGGGGAGCAGATGTATTTGCAACCTTAACCCAAAGCCAAAAGCCTGTATCAGCTTCCCCGTGGCCTTTTTCTCCCTCTGCTATGCACGTGGTGGTTTGGTGATTCTGATTCTTTCTGCATACCAGCAGTCCTGCTGGGATTCCTCCCCAGGCAGATGCATTACTGTTTTCCAGACCATTTGAATAAACTCACAGAAGGGAGAGAGGAGAAGCAAAGGAAATATAGTAGGGAAGAGAGGTGAGTAACTTTTCTTAATCATTCATTATATTCCATACTTCATGGTACACTCTTTTTATTCACCCAGCTAATCCTCACAGCAGCTCTGCAAGACAATTAAGTCCATTTTGCAGATAAAGCAAATGATGCATATAGGTCAAATAAGTTGATAAATTCAAAGGGAGATCAAAAGTTAGCATTTTATTTTAATTTTATTTTGAGCCCACTTTTTGCCTCAAGAAGCAGTAATATGGTTTACCTCAATCAGCTATTCTCAGGGTGTTGATTAGCTAGTAACCATCCTATTTATTCCTCTCTAGGCTTATGCAACCTCTGCTACATTTTCTCAAGGGATTCCAGCTCAGAAGGCCGTGGTTCAGGCAGATATATCATAATAGGTCACACTTTTAGAAGGATAAGGGAAAGTCATCTGTTTTGTACATTGAAAGGTATTTCTCAGCATAGACCCATACATTTTAATTCTCTTCACCATAAGCAGAATGTAAGTGATAAGATTGTGACATTGGTCATGTCAGCGACTGTCACAGTTTATTCCTCTAGGACAATGGCTAGCCTGCGTCCTTTACCTCCCCCACCAGCCCTTCTATGTCCCTCTGGACTCATTCTCTGGACACAATGGGGAAGTCAATCTTTATTTAAGATTTCAAACTCAAAGATTTCAGAAGTTACTGAGGAGAGAAGAGGAATGTATAAGAAGGCAAATATAGACATCTAAGATAATAGACAGGGAAGGTGGAGTGATTCAGGTAAAAACGTTCTGAATATTAAAATCACTTGACATGTATGGGACCTGGGTGGATAAAAGGCATCATTGTCTTCAACAATATTTACTGACAAACACCCATAGGATATTATTATGGGGATAAAAGGAAGATATGAGAGAGGCAGCATTAGATGAAGGGAACAGGACCCAGTTTTGTTTCCACTGTTAACTAACTCCTTGCTCTTCAAGCTGCTTATCCTCCTTTGGGTCAAAAGAGGCAGCTGGACTAATTCCTAAAGCTCCTTCCAACTCTAAGAGACTATGAATCTAAGACACATACTCCACAAGCTAGACTCTCAGGTTACATCGTGGAAAAGAGATGTAGGGCAACCAGACAGTCCAGGTGAGTGTCGGGAGTACGTGATGCTGAAAACAAGTGTTTCAGGAGCCAAACAAAGGAATAAAGCTCACTGAAACCTCTTCTAAGGTTTCACTGAGAAGAGCTTCAGAAGTCCTTTGCAACCTGGGAAGTTCTGTATAAATGTGAGATCTGATTTTTTACAGACATGTACAGATCTCCTAACTGGTTCCAGCCACTATTTTAGGCACCAAGAATGCTAAAGTGCTTTGCTTTAACAATGTAGAAGGCAGGCTTTATCATGGGCAGGAAACATTTCTGTGGATAATATGATTGACCAGAGCTTTTCCCTACTACACGTTGGGGTCAAGCAGAGATTTTCAGGTGTTGTAACCTGGGGTGAGGGTTGAAAGGACAAGCTGTAGGGGCTCCTGTCTTGGGGATCACGAGCTGACTCCTGTAACCGGCAGCAGGCTGAGCGAGGACTGAAGTCCCATAAGGTGAACAAAATCAGAGTCTCTGCCTTCCAAAATATCATATTCTATTTCCATAAAAAGCTAAATTATAATTGAGATATTTTGAAAGCTAACAAATGAAAACGTGAAGGCTTATTTCTGTGTATGAAAACCTTTGCCCTCCTTTACACATTTCAAAGCACCAGAGTTTCCATCATCAATGACACTCTTATGCACTGGAGAAGGAGGGTGTCATAAAACATACAGAGCAGTGGGAGCATCAACAGCAAGCAGATGGCCCATGTACAGATGCATAAGGCCCAGCCATTCTACATGTTTTGAAGGAATAAAGCATGTCACAGTGAGAGAGTTGAGTAATGAAGACAAAATTTAAATGGGGTGGCCAATCTGAAGAAGCAAGTTTTAAGCTGGGTCAGGAAGGGTAAGGATTCAGCCTCAGGTTAGGGAGAAGAGACCAGTAACCCTGAAGAGTAACATGGGTGGAAGAAGCCAGGGCACGAAAGGACTTGGCACATTTAAGGCAGATCCATCTTCAGAATCTCATTTACCTGATTTGGGAAATGCCAGGTACCACTAAAGAAGCTTTAATAAAATTACTTGTTTTTCAACTACTTCCTAATTTAAAAAACTTTTGTGTATCTATGAACTCATTACAAAAAAAAAAAAAAGAAAAATAAAATAGCTTCCATAGCAAATCTATAAATGAGACATAATAAATGAATATTAGCCCAAAGTTCCACTATTGCTCAAAATGCTTTATCTGTGAACTCACAAATTCCCCAAATATTGATACTCAAATCTGTATCTGCCTGACTAACAGAAAGTCCAGGCTTTCCTCAGATTTTCCTGCCCAAATACTCCTAAGAATTAGGAGGTGGTAACCAGTCTGTCCATCAGAGGTGAGGTCCCTTTTTTCCTTAGAGTCCTCTGGGTGGACAGATGGTGCCTCCCCTCTGCTTCAGTGTCAATTATACTTTCGATTCATCTTCCTTGGTCATTCCCCTCTGTTTTAGTTACTTAGGGCTGCTGTAACAAGTTACCACAAATTTGGTGGCTTAAAACAACAGAAATTTATTCTCTCACTGTTCTGGGGGCCAGAAGTCCAAAATCAGTTTCACTGGACAAATCAAGATGTCGGCAGGGCCGTGAACCCTCAGTCTCTAGAGAAGAGTTGGTTCTTTGCCTCATTCAGCTTCTAGTGGCTGCCGTCATTCCTCAACTGTAGCTGCAACACTCCAATCTCTGCCTTGGAGGTCACGTTGTCTTTTCCGTTCAAATCCCCCTCTCTGCCTCTCACTTATAAATACACTGTGACTCCTTTTAGGGTCACTCAGATAATTCAGGCTAATATCTCCATCTCAAAATTCTTAATTTAGTCATATCTGCAAAGGTACTTTCTATATATTAAGTAGCATTTACGGAGTGTGGTGGCATTTTTCTGCTGCCATGCTCTCCTCCCACATCGATCCATTGCTCTGCTGCCCATGACTATAGAATGCAAACATCTCCAGGTCTATGACCTTCCCAGGCCACTCTTTATCCCTTCCAGGCCTCTAGAGCTCTTCTCCTTCCCCATCTGTAGGGAAATGGTTTGGTTTCTCACCTCCATCTTTCTGACAAGGGGCTCTGCAGAAGAGCTGCTGGACCCCTAAGTAGAGGGCTTCTTTCTTTACAACGGAGTCCTGTCCATGTACTCTGTGAGATGTACTGTAGAGTTAGGGTGGGATTCAAGCTGTTCTAGAATCACTAATCTGCCCACCATTCAGGTCCTAGTTCTAAGTCATGGCTTATGCTGCTGTGATCTTTAGTCATACAAAATTATTTTCTTACAGGTGTGTTGTGATGGTTAATTTTATGTGTCAACTGCACTGGGCTAAAGGATGCCCAGATAGCTGGTTAAACATTATTTCTGGATTATTTCCTTTATAGAAAGGAGTTTCTAGAAAAGAGTAACATTTGATTCAGTAGAATGGATAAAGAGATCTACCCTTACCAATGTGGTCTGTCATCATTCAACCCGTTGGGAGCCCAAACAGATCAAAAAGGCAAAGGAAGGGCGGGTCCCCTCTCTCTCTTCTTGAGTTGGACGTCCATCTTTTCCTGCTCCTGGACATTGAAGCACCTGGTCCTCAGGCCTTCAGACTCAGGGTCTTATACTAGCAGCTTCCCTGTTCCTAGGCCTTCAGCCTCTGACTGACTTTTCTGGTTTGCCAGCTTGAAGAGGGTAGACTGTAGGCCTTCCCAGCCTCCATAACTGCTTGAGCCAATTCCTATGATAAATCTCCTCATGTACAGTTGGCCCTTCATATTCATGTGTTCTACATATGCAGATTCAGCCAACTACAAAATGACAATACTCTGAAAAAAAAATTCCAGAGAGTTCCAGAAAACAAAACTTGAATTAGCCACAGACAGGCAACTATTTATATAGAATTTACATTGTACTGTATTATAAGAAATATAGAGGTGACTTAAAGTATACAGGAGGATGTGCCTAGGTTGTATGTAAATATTACGCCACTTTATATAAGGGACTTGAGAATCCACAGGGGTCCTGGAACCAATCCCCTACAGACACCAAGGGATGACTGTACATCTATATCCTGGTTCTGTCTCTCTGGAGAACCCTAATATATGCCTGTTTGTCTTTCTCAGTACCAGGCTTTGTTCAGTGTGCCAAATCATCAGAAATATATGAAAGGAGAGAAAGCCCATTTGTCAATAGGGTGATTTACTCTCTCATAGTGGAGATAGATTACCCCACTTATCTCCTCCAACCAAAAAAAAAAAAAAAAAAAAATGATGTTACAAGAAAAAAATGGGTTCTGGGTGATAAAACATCACCTTGAAACTCCATAATAAAGACCCTTTGGAGGAACCCCTGTGGTAGATATGTTGTGCTCAGCTGTATCTTCTCACATATTTTTTAGGGGGTTAATTAGATGGTTTTGGTTGCAAAAACCTGAGAGTTACTCAAGCTACTCAAGCAATGGATATTTATCGAACGGCAGCAAATACTCTACAGCAAAACTGTTGCAGGCAGCCAGCAGAAATATCTGATAGAAACTTAGCTGTGCCTCCAAGCCTCATAAAAACTGAGGATAACCTATTGCTATAAGCTTACATGACCACAAGAAAAGATGCACAATCAGAAGTATAAAAATACAGGAAAAGTCATAGAGTCACACACCTTAAAGAGATAAGAACCCAGCTGAGTAACTAAAAGGATGGTCCATAGTCAATAAATATCTTCTGACCTCATTGACTCCTCCACATCTTCACAGCTAGAGCCTGTTAATCCCCAGCTGGTGCTGTCATTATCCTAAGTAAGCTATCCACTGCATAGCTTGTCATATCTACTTTTGGTCCTTCTACTAATCTTCCAATTACCTTTATAAGTCCCTCCAGGAAGAGGATCTGATGGAGCCAGTGTGTCTCCATTGGACCTGGTCCGCAGAGTTTTTATTGCAGTTCACTCCACAGACTTGCAAATTGACTTCCTTTGGGGCAAAAATCCACTTATGGACAAATCAGCTATGGATGGTGGGGTCACATAGAACTGGCTGGCCGTCAGATATGGTTGAAAAACACTAGTAAGGAGTTGGAGGTGGGAACTTCAAGGACATGGATTTGGGATAGCATATACATACTTAAGTCTTGGCCTATCCAGGGCACCTACTTGCTCAGAGACCATGAAAATCAGCCCCACATTGCTGTAGTTGGAGCCTAGTACAAAGTTTTCCTTCCCTTTTAGAGTGAAAGCAGAAGCTCAGTTGTGTAACAGGATATATGCAGAGACTGGCGACCAGGTACACACAGTCTTCTCCTGCCCAGAATGTGATACCCAAAAAGAGAGCTAGGCAATGTGTTAAACCTTTAACATAAGCTGAAAGCACTATGCTAGCCACTCTCTTTGGTGCTGTTAGATACACATGGCAAGACTTCATTCCCATCATGTTTATCGTCCCAGCATTGCCTAATGGGGGCATAAAAGCTAGTAGCAGCCTGTGTAATTTTTCCGGCGTGGCTAAGAGAATAGCCTTGCACTTGGAGACTGATCTCTGGGTGTAAAGTGGTAATGGGCTATCATTCATGCCATTCCTTCCCGGTTGCATTAAATAACACTTTGGTATTTAGCCATAATTCACAATCCACAGCGGCTGTGTCAGAGGGAAGGAGGAAGTTCACTCAGTTTGACTGCAATTCCAAACACAAATGTGGTGAAGAGTAGCCTTGCTGAGCCTACAGAAATGATTACTCTAGGCACAGCATTTACAGTTTGTGTAAATGCTGGATCCTGTACTTACAGAAGAAAAGAAAACAGTGACCCTGACTAGGGAGATGGCTATGTCACAGAGTAGTGGGGATAAGACACAATTTTTCGTAATGAGGTGATTTTGTTCTGCTGGAGTCTTGGGCACTGAAAAAGAAAACCATACTTGAATATATAAAAGGAATGAGGATGAAATGTCCTGAGTGAGGTGTTAAAACACAAAGCTATTCCATTTCAGGGAGACATAACTTATGAATTCACAATCCCAAGATGGTGGCGAAGTCTCTGGGGGTGGGAGGGGCTGCCGCCCTTGCTGAGGGCCCATCCTGTCCCTGGACACCTGAGTCCAGGAGCACCAGATGTTTTTCTGCACGGCAGAGAACACATCTCTCTCTCTCTGTGTTTCCGGAGCAGCTCTATTCTCATAAGCAACACAACGTTAAAGGAAGAGAAACCGGATGTCCCATGAGATAGGTGAATGGAGACAGAATTTTCCTTCCTTGGTTCCTGGGAGTTGAAGTTCAGAACAAATAAAAACCATTAATGTCTTATATGCATATAGGGAGTGTAATATAGTTTAATAATAACAGTTTAATAATAATAAGAAGAAGAAGGATGTGAAATTTGCAATCAGTTAGACTTTGATTAGAATCCCAGTCCCTCAATTCTTAGCTAAAAGACCTCTCAGACTAGTCACATTAGCTGCCTGAATTCTGGTTCCTTCAAAGAAAACTATTAACGTGTACAAGGTGTTATGACAAAGTGGGTAGTATCTATAAAGCACTTAGCACAGTGCCTTAAGAATGGCCCAACATAGGCTGACTCCTGGCTTTCCTGCCAGCCTCATTTTAGACCAGTTTTCTAGTCTGTCTCCACCCTTCCGAAACCCTGGCCTTACTGTAGTTTCTCAAACCCTCTAGGCTTTTTCTCATTACTGGGCATTTATCTATAATGTTTCCACTGTCTAGAAGGCTCTCTTAGTCTCCAGGTCTTCTTTTGCCTGGGTAATGTTTTCCAACATTTACGTTTCACCTTCTAAATGAGATTCCTCAAATAAGCACATTTGTCTGTCTTTATCCACAGAAATGGTGAGATTTCATGCATGTGTGTGTTTCGTTTCATTTTTCTTAGCACCTTGCAGTTATCTGTGCACTTTTTAAAGCTGTAGTTAAATATATACTTTACAAATTATCTTTTTAACTATTAGTCTCCCATGCTGAACTGAAAGCTTTATGAAGGAAAAACTTATTATCTTGTTCACAAAGTACCTTCAGCCCTGGCCACAGTAACTGTACCCAGCAGTTACTCAATAAATCTATGTGGATTAAATTAGATTTCCATTCCCTGCATGGTGGTCCATGGAAAGAAAAATCAGTGAGCATTACCCACCTGGAAGGACAATGTCTGTAGAGCAAATAGGAAACATTATCTGGATCCACACAATTGCTCATAGTCTGCCTAAGAAGGTGTTGCTTTCTTTGCTTTTTCCTTTTTTCTGTATTCTTGAAATACATACAGAACACGGGAGAGCCCACAGGGATGCAGAGAGTCTCTCTGGGCCCTTTAAGGATAGGCCAGCTCTCCTGGTAGAGCATCACATGTTTTCTCAGCTCAGTTTTGATTAGGCTCATTGATTTGGCAAGAACATGATCAAAAGGACCCCAGAGAAGATTCAATATGTTTGATAAAGTAGACATGTTCTAGAGTAGATCTTTCGATGTCAAGCCATATTTAATAGTGAAACTTAGCTTCTCCAATGCAAAAAGGCACTTTGTAGAACTTGACAAAATCAACCATGAAGAGTCATATCCATGCTGCTCTTTCCAGGATGATATGAACCCTTGAAAGAAGGACCTCATTTAATTGTTTCTGTCTCTGGTGACTGAAAAAGTACCTGGTACAGGGTAGCATTTTATACCTTTTTTTGAATAATGAATGACTCAAACATAAGCTGGTAACCCACATTGTGAGTATATATGGGAAAGAGATTTGTTCAGTTCCTGTTTCCAGATATTGTTCATTTAACAGCTTATCTAATTTTTTTTAACAGCTTATCTAATTTGTACAGCAATCTTATTGAGAAGCACCCTCTACTTACAGATAATAATACTGATAAAATCTACCTTTTATTAAACACAGCACAGAACTAGTTTTGTACTTTGTGACGCTGACTCTAAAGTATAAGAAAGACAATTACAGGACTGCATGGCAAGCTCTAATGCAGAAGTTTTATCTAGAAATTCTATATATGAGGTGACATGGGAGCACATGAAATGATACTTAAAATCTCCATGGATAAAAAGATACTTTAGAAAATGAGTAACTTTTTCTAATCCTCAAAGACTGAGAAGCAGATACCTAGGCAATGAGAAGTGGATGAGATTTCCAGCAAAAAGAAACAGCTAATGTGAAGGTTTGTTGTAAATGTGTGCTTGGCGCACAAAGGAAACCACAAAATACTGGTGTGGCTAGAAGATAGGCTTAGGCACCGAGTTGTGAGAGATGAGACCGGGGAACAGCAGGGGCTGGCCCAGCAACATTCCCTTAAATCTACGGCTCAGAGGAACGCTTACATGCTTTTAAGTCATTGGAGAGTAAAAAATTTTTTTTTTAATTTTCACAGAATTCAGTTAGAGTCTAGAAAATGGATTGGGGCAGAGCACAACTAGAGAAGCGGGTGAGAGTACCAGGAAGAATGCATTCCTGAGTAAGGGATGACAGCGGCCTGCACTAAAGAGGATAAGTGATGGTCGGGATGGAAGATGTGGATACATTGTGAGATATTGAGGAAAGAATTAACATCTCGTGTGGTAGGTATCATTATGTCTGATTTATAGGTAAGAGATTCTAAGGTTAATACAGGGAAAGTGACTTGTCCAAGAGCAGAGAAAGAACTCAAAATCAGACAGACCCCCAGCTTTACTCTTCCACCACATGACACCATCTCCCCAAAGCGTGATGTGCTAGGCATTAGAAGCTGTGATCTCTGACAGAGACAAGCATTAACCACAGCGGCTCAAGTCCTCTTTATATGGCATTCACACCACCTTCTGTTTCTTCCCCCAAATACTGGCTGTTGTGCAAAACCCTTTAAATGATCAAGTGCAAACTCTCTTTGAAAATCAATTTCAGAATGCTTAGCCAGAGACTTTGTTAAGCAGTCATTGGTTGAAAGTAGAAAAGTTAACATGCAAATCAAATCTAGGTTACCTACTTCTCTAACACACATAGCATCATCCTCCACTAACATAGATAGGATTCTGTTGCTTGAAAAAAAAAAAGAGAGAGAAGAAAAAAGAAATCCTCTTTGTTGACATCCCAGAAGCAAGCACCCCTCTGCTTATTTGCTTCTTTCTTTGACAAGAACAAACAAATCTTTAAAAATATAATGAGTCAGGCCATTCTCTCTGCAGTATAGAAGTGGCTCCTAGGCCCTCCAGAAGGCTCCTGTAGAGGGTCATTACCTCTTTCAGGCCCTCTGGGAAGCATTCTGTAAATAATTGCTTCCCCATATTACATAGATACCCTGGTGTTCCAAGCTTGAGCCTGGGCCAGGGAGGAACTTCCGAACTGGGAGGATTTGGCTGATTAACTTTCCATTAAATGCTTCCCGACTCCATGCTGAAACTTCAGGGAGCAAGCTGAGAGCTGAGAAAAAGAAACAATCTGAACGCTTGGCTGGTAATTAACATCACCAGGTGACAAATCAATACTACCCGGCTGTTCCCATAAACAATGATAACGGGGAGAACCTAGGCTTCCAGCCCGAAATCTGGTTATTTTTTTGTGGCTCCTATTACTGTAAAGACAGAAAGGTCAAAAGAGAGCTGGATGGTTTTCTTTAGCTATAGGTGGTAGGGAGGCCTGAAGATGCAAACAGATCTTTCAAAAAAAGAGGGTTGGCAAAAAAAATTATAATCTGAAATGTTGGACAAAAATGTGAATTTGAGTGAGTGATTTTTACACTGCAGCATATAAAAATTAACCAGAGAACTTGTTAGAAATGCAGATTCCAGGAATTCCCCAGAACATGCTGGTGCAGGTGAGTCACAAAGCATACCTGAAGAATCACTGCTAAATACCTAAGAGTTCCATTTGTTAGACAGTTAGATCCAAACAACTTAAGAAGCATTTAGGTCCTTACAACTTGGTAGCTCTTTGAAAAAGTAATGCATATCTGTTGAAAGAAAAGTTAACTTTCTCTGTTATTCAATTACCAGAAGTGGTGGTGACCAGTGGGGAGTGTGCACCAGTGGGGCACTGCCCAACTTTCCAAAGCTTGGAATCAGGTCAGACACTTCCACTCTCATTTCTTGTTCACATTGATTTTCACATGGGGCTTGCTTTTTAATTCCAGCAACTGCTGAAAACCCAGCTTCCCAAAGATATGACACCATTTTTTTTTTTTTTTTTTTTTTTTTGCAGTACGCGGGCCTCTCACTGTTGTGGCCTCTCCCGTTGCGGAGCACAGGCTCCAGACGCACAGGCTCAGCGGCCATGGCTCACGGGCCCAGCCGCTCCGCGGCATGTGGGATCTTCCCGGACCGGGGCACGAACCCGTGTCCCCTGCATCGGCAGGCGGACTCTCAACCACTGCGCCACCAGGGAAGCCCAGATATGACACCATTGAAAGGAATATAGAGATTGTGCAAAATGTGAACTACTTCAAGCTAGTAATCCCTACAGTGTCTGACGAAAATTGAATATCGCTGTGTTTTGCTAACAATTTAAAATATCTCACTGCGTCCTTATGAGTTTGGCGTGGCACCCCAGTGTGCCTTGGCATGTACTTTGGGAATCATGGGCATAAGCAGCAGTAAAACAGAAAAGATCAGATAGACTCAGACCCCCAGAGTCTCTTTATTGGCAGAGAACAGGCAATTAGATGTTTGGCAATGAGGAACTGCCCATCCTTTGGAGATGGAAATGCATTTCTGTTCTGGGGTAGATGGTCTCTAGGAATCTAGCTTTAAGCTTCTCAATAAGCCTAATTGGACAATTTGTTAGTAAATGGTATGGTTTATTTAAGCCTACACTTAAATTTAGAAATGGCTTTTTTTTTTTTTTGCCTATCTATGTTCCAGGAAAATAGTCAGTAAAATGAATATATTAATTCATTGAATCTGCCCAACAAACCTGTAAGGTATTGTTACCCCTATTTTTCCAGTTGGGGAAGCTAAGGGTCAAACTGACCAAGATACTGACCCAATATTCTACAGGTAGTAAGTGTTGCAGTCAGGCCTGGAACCCAGGTTTGACTGGCTCTAAAACCCAAGCTCTTTGCTCCGTAAGCCAGGGCTTCATTTCTGAAGGGTGAGCCCCTCAGGGGCCACCACCTATGTCTACAAGTTCAGTATGAGATGCTCAATTTATTCTTGCTTCACCATTCAGTGCTCATATAACCTTGGGTCGATAACTTAACCCCAATAGCCTCATCACCCAAAGAGAGTGAATAATAGTTACTACCTCATAGTTATTGAGAAGAAAACTAACATAAAGCCTTTTGTACAGTTTCTGGGACAGAAACATTCCATCAGTGATAGCTATTATTACAGCTATGTAAAATGATACCATGAACAGGTACATGTTCCTTTTATGTTAAGAATTTAGAAAAAGTGGTTATATCAGAATACAGGCTGTGTTTATTGTACATTAAGCAGAATACCCTAATTCTTCAGAAAGGTGACAATGCTTTGGAAAATAAGATCTCTTATATAAACCCATTGTAAGCTTTGGGCATATATATTTTTCACCCTTTAGTACTTCACTAGACTTTAGGTGGCAAATGGAGATTTTCACTGGCCATTATATTATTATTTTAAAACCAAATGCGATTAAATGAAAGATATCTCAATGAGATTCCCACGTCAGCCTACCACGCAGAGGTCCAGTATATGTCCTTCTCCTTGTGCCTGTACATCTAACTAGAGGAAATGTGGGAAGTGGAGAGAGTCTATGTCTGTCTCCTCCCTTCTAATTAATTCCAGGTTAAGGTAGCTCCACCCTAACATCTAGATTTTTCCCCCTGTCTCATTTGGGGAAATCACTTAACCCCCTAATTTCTTTGGAACACAGTTCTCTTACCTATTTATAATTTATATGAAATAATGTTCTCTATGTTATTCTAACATAACCTAGTTCACTTAAAATCAACAGATTTTTAATTGATCCTTAAATGTGTGTCAAGCACTAAGCTATGGGAGATAATGTGAATAAAATATACTCTACACACCAGATGTTTACAATTGTGTGTGTGTGTGTGTGTGTGTGTGAGAAAGAGAGACAGAGGACAGAGACACACACAGAGACAGAGAGAAAGATACAGTTTCATTATACCAGGACCAAAAAAAAGGGATCTTTCTACCCCTTCTAATTTGGAACTTATACTAAAACTGACACCCTTCCTCATACCTTCTGTGCGTTTACTGGTCTGGGTTGAACAATTTTCTTGAGACCCATTAAAAACAAAACATAGCAATTAACTTCCCATCCCCACATATTTTTTTAAATTTTGGTTTCAGAGCATTAATCATATGTCAGTGGCTGAAGGAAAGGTGAAAATTGAACACCCATAAAGCTCTAACTCAGGTAAAGGTTAAGGAATCTAGGAAAACCTTACTTTTAAATATTACTGTTCTGCTTAAACACACACACACACAAAACTGATTTGTGTAGATTTTCAGGGCTTACGATTGTTCTTAATGTTATTCAATATTAGGTATGTGTATGAGGTATTATTCTTATTAAGTCTATTATAATCTCTAACTTGAAATATAGATAGTGATATTATAGATACAGATATAAACAAAGATATAGTCATAGATATACACACAGATCTAGGTAACCATTTATAAGCTACCTGGTCTCCTCTTCACATGTGGGGATCTCCGGAGTGTTTTAATCATACTAATGTATCAATTTCTAAGGCAAAAAAAAACAGTGTTTTTTCATTTTTTTCCTCTAGTTTCCTGATCTCAATCATTAAAGCTCGGGATTACCAGGAAATATTTATTCTTATGTATATATCTTTTTTAAAATTGAGGATAGTTTATAGGGAGTGGGTAAAGAGAAGAAGTGGAGAGGCATTGATTGTGTTTTGGTGATTTTTCGTTTCAATTCCCTTTTGATTGTTTAAAGGTAAAGGCTCAGGTTGAGCTGAGAAAATGAGTGACGTGATTCTCATTTGTGTTACGGGGGTTCACTGTTTAACATTTACTTGGCTGTGTTTATAGCTTCATGGATGAATGGGTGAGTGTTTAACAAAGTACATATAGGATTGAAAACACAACCCTATGGCACATTAAAACCAGAGAAGAGGAAAGCACTTAATTACTGGCGCTGCTTTGACACGTGAGTATGATATTCTCTCTAAATACAATGATCGTGTTAAGAAAAGTTAGTGCCTTCAGCCCCTACTGTGTGTCTGACATGGTATTTGGGGTGGGGTGGGGTAGGGGATGGGAAGATCAGTGGTAAACAAGAAAGATTCCTTCAACGTCTTGGAATTTACAGCATCATTCGTTCCATGCAGTCGTCACAGCAGTCTCTTTAGGGAGGTCTTACCAGTTCCGTTTTATAAATGTGCAAACCAAGTTTCAGAGATGGAGATGACTTATCTATAGGTAGGACACAATGGAATCAGAATCTGAAGTCTTTTTGACTCCAGAATCCAGTCCTCTTCCCTACACTGGGCTGCCTCCCACCCCAGGTATATTGATGGTACAGAACTAATTACTTAATTAATATGGTCCTCAAGTTTTTGTTCAGCATAGACTGGTTTCATAGATAGTTTGATACTCTCTGGCTAAGTAATGATGATTTTAATTTTGAATGCATTGTAACACACACACGGTAAGGATTATCACTCATTAAACCTAAGAGTGAGTGTTTTCACAAACCGCAGGACTCCATCTAAATTTTCAGAACAACACTTAGCCATATCACCATAAGCTAACAATAGTAATGATGAGGCTGGAACATGTTCCATTTACATCCCCATTTCTCTTAAAGTTTTTATTGAATTTGTTACAAATACTGCTTCTGTTTTATGTTTTGGTTTGTCGGCTCCGTGGCATGTGGGATCTTAGCTCCCCGACCAGGGATTGAACCCACACCCCCTGCATTGGAAGGTGAAGTCTCAACCACTGGACCACCAGGGAAATCCCTACATCCCCACTTTGAATGATAAATGGCCCATAGCTGTCCTTTCCAAATTTCAGTACTCTGAAATTTGGAAATTCAGTACTACCTCACCATCACCTGGGAAGCTTATTACAAAATAGATTCCACACTCTATTGAATCAGCATCTCTAGGGGGAAAAAAAAACCTGGGGAGGGCTTCCCTGGTGGTGCAGTGGTTGAGAGTCCGCCTGCCAGTGCAGGGGACACAGGTTCGTGCCCCGGTCCGGGAAGATCCCACATGCCGCGGAGCGGCTGGGCCTGTGAGCCATGGCCGCTGAGCCTGCGCGTCCGAAGCCTGTGCTCCGCAACAGGAGAGGCCCCAACAATGAGAGGCCCACGTGCCACAAAAAAACCAAAACAAAACAAAAAAACCTGGGGAATCTAATTTTAAGCCATAAGTATGGGAACTGCTTCACTTCAGATGGAGTAGAAGTAGAGTCTCATCTGTTTTATTGCTAAAAATGGAATTATTAAAAGCTCAAAACCTCATTGAGAATAGCAGCAAGTCCAGTACTTTCCTCTGAGGGGGGAGTGGACTCCCCACCACCACTGTTGAAACAAACAAGAGAACAAACAAAGGCTGATGCAAACAATTGATTCTACTATAGGACAAATCAGGGAGAGTCCGGACTATAATTGGTTCACTAACGCTATTGCTTCTGTTGCTCTCCCTGATACACTGTTGCTATAGAAAATAGGGTTTTTGTAGTAGTGGTTGTTTTAAATTAGGCCTCCTGGACCATAGAGGAAAGGTGGCTTCAATCATTTGATGCTGAGCTCAGGGATGTCTACATGCTCTGACTCTTTTAATCCTCAACTCAGCCTTCCCCTAAGGCTGATTCAGGAGTTATATCAGATGTAGTTCCTACATTCTTCCCTCAATTCCAAAGCAAAAAAGTGCCTTCTACTCCTTTTCTCAGAGAAGAGCACTTGATTAATTTCCAATGGGGCAAGAAACCCTGGAGCAAAAAAATGTATTTGTGAAAGGTTTCCAGCTTCTCCCCTACTCTACTCTCCCCCTGGGCTCATTTCATTCTTTATCATTTACCACAGAAGGTTAATTATACTCCCCCTCCTTGCCAATAGAATCTCATTAGCTTGAAAAAAATAAGCCAAGACTTCAAAAACACAAAAGATACTGTTTCCTGGGAGAGTCAATCATTCAGGGTCTCTGATCCAATTCACTCTTCCTAGGACCACCAAATGAATCTCTGAGTCTTATTAAAAACAGCAAAACTGAAACAGAAATTAATGCTAGAACTTTATAACCTGGTTATAAATACACATATCCCTTATTATCCACATCGTTGCCATTATTTTTTTCAGTTACCATGTTCCTTATCTCACAATGAGATATAGTAGTAAAAGCTGCTTTATAAGAATGCACACCAATTCCTTCCTAAGTCATTGCCCTAGAATATCAAGGGAAATTATAGCTCTGCACTACAAATGCATGAAGTGATGTGTCCACACCTTTCCAGTTCATATTAGTAATCTAAACCAGTTTCTATAAACCAGTTCCTCTCTACTTCATAGAACACAAATTCTGGACAATGATAAGCTTTATACATACTAAACAGAGATTATTTTCATCAAGAGTTTTGGGAAATTACCAGTACAATAAAATCTTTTTACTACAAGTTCTACAAAGCACCATGAGTCTGCAGAAGAAGATATAGTATTGGAGTTTGCCTCAAACTAAAATCATGGAATTATTTTTCCACAGAGTATCTTTTTTTTTTTGCGGTACGCGAGCCCCCCACCGCTGCTGCCTCTCCCGTTGTGGAGCACAGGCTCCGGACACGCAGGCTCAGCAGCCATGGCTCACGGGCCTAGCCTCTCCGTGGCATGTGGGATCCTCTCAGACCGGGGCACGAACCCGCGTCCCCTGCATCGGCAGGCAGACCCTCAACCACTGCGCCACCAAGGAAGCCCCACAGAATATCTTAAATAGTTGACATTCTACAAAATTCACCACAGGAAATGTTGATTACAGCCAACTTCTGCTACTGATCATTCTATCAACGAACAGGGTTGAGAAACGGCAGTGTTCTCAGCACTCCTCAGGGAAAGAGCGTGGGAATGGAGAACTGCCTAGGAATTAAAGGGAAAAAAAGCAAATAACATTTTCTTACTTGTCACACACAATAACAACTTTAATAACTACTATAACTACCTTATATGCTTTCTCATTCAGTCCTTTCAAATGTTTCCTGAACTCCTGCAACTGTACAGAGCACACAGACCACACACTGTAAAGTCCTTCAACGACCCTCTTTCCTTGCATTTAAAAAGAGTTTAAAACTTTTTAATCTATGAATACACAAACAAAAGGTTATAGTAATGCAAACGTATAATCACATATATTGTGACTGTTTTTAATTCACTTATATTTTTCAGACTACTTTTTCCTCAGAAGTTTTAGGTTCACGGCAAAATTGAGAGGAAGGTACAGAGATTTCCCATGTATACCCCCTAACCCCACATATGTACAGCCTCCACCATTATCCACATTCCCCACCAGAGTGGTACATTTGTTGCAACTGATGAATCTACACTGATACATCATAATCACCCAGAGTCCTAGTTTACATTAGGGTTCACTCTCGGTATTGTGCATTGTATGTGTTTGGAAAATCTATAATGACATGTATCCACCAATATAGTACACAGAGTAGTTTCACTGCCCTAAAAATCCTCTGTGCTCTGCCTATTCACCTCTCCCCTCACCTCACCCCAGCTCTGGCAACCACCAATATTTTTACTGTCACCATAGTTTTGCCTTTTCCAGAATGTCATATGGTTGGAATCATACAATATGTAGCCTTTTCAGATTGGCTTCTTTCATTTAGTAATATGTATGTAAAGTTATCCATGTCTCTTCATGGCTGGATAGTTAATTTCTTTTTAACTGAATAATATTCCACTGTCTGGATGTACCACAGTTTATTTATCCACTCAACTACAGAAGGAAATCTTAGTTGCTTCCAAGTTTTGGCAGTTATAAATAAAGCAGCTATAAACATTCGTGACCATCTTTTCATTATGTTTATTTGCCACCTGTATATCTTCCTTGGTGATGTGACTGTTAAGGTTTTTGGCCCATTTTACATGGGCTGTTTGTTTTCTTATTGTTGAGTTTTAACTGTCCTTTGTATGTTTTGGTTAACAGTGATTTATCAGATGTGTCTTTTGCAAATATTTTCTCCCAGTCTGTGGACTGTCTTATCATTCTTTTGATATTATCTTTCACAGAGCATACATTTTTAATTTTAATAAAGTCCTACTTATCAATTATTTATTTCATGGATTGTGCCTTTTGTGCTGTATCTAAAAAAGGGGTCACTATACCCAAGGTAATCTAGATTTTCTCCTATGTCACCTTTCAGGATTTTTATAGTTTTGTGTTTTACATTTAGGTTTATGATTCATTTTGAGTTAATTTTTGTGAAGGGTGTAAAACCGGTGTCTAGATTCTTTTAGCTATTTATTTTTTGCATGTGGATGTCCAATGCCTTGTGTTGAGAAGACTGTATTTGCCCTATTGTATTACCTTTGCTCCTTTACCAAAGATCAGTTGCCCATATTTATGTGATTCTATTTTTGGGCTCTCTCTTGTCTTCTGTTTGTCCATTTGGTTATTGTTTAGCCAATACTCTATCTTGATTACTGTAGCCTTGTAGTAAGTCTTGAATTCGGGTAGTGTCAGTCCTCTTACCTTTGTTCTTCTCCTTCAATATTGTGTCAGGTGACTGTGTATTTTTAGTGATTTTTTTCCCCTTTCTGATGGACTTTCATTCTTAATCTTCTGTCCACATCATGCCCCAGCTCAGCCACACCTACCTCATGTTAGCAGCTTAACATGTTTTCTACTGTAGCTTTCTCCATCATCATATAATTACTTATACAAGCATATACAAATTTCATCAATTCTAAGATGCATCTTTGTCCCATTTTAATGTCTCTGAAATTAAGGTACATCTGATCATTGCTGCAGAACACCCAAGTGGTGACATAGTTGCTACTGTCTTTACTGGCACATACATATCTAAAGAATGAGAGTTTGGGTCCCAGAAAAAAAAGCCTGTAGTCAATGCTGGAGTTCTCATTTTTAAAATGCTAATAATCTTGATTGCAGAGGAAGACATCTGTGGGAGCCAAAATATCTATGACCTCATTTTGGAAGGGACTCAGAAAAGTTTTACTGTGGATGTGAAGTTTTAATAAAACTTTGATCAATTTATGTTGCTTACATGCTCCTTTTTATGTATAAACAAAAGTTATGTAAGACAAGCATTGATGTTTAGTTAAATCTGAAAGAGCTCTTTAAATGAAAGTTAAATTTCTAAGTGATTAAAAAAAAAGCCTTCTGTCAAAGAGAGATTTAAAAAAAAGCCTTCTGTCAGAGTTTAATCTCAGTACTTTTTTCTTTATATTATATGAAATGATGGTGTGTTTTACAATCAGTGGTACTTTAGGTTCAATAAAATACAGTACTCAAACACATATACATACTCATAAAGTTTTTCATCTTTTTATGCAAATAGAATCATATTTTATACAGTTTACTTTTATTTTGTTTGCCTCACTCGGTGATATCTTATGGAAATTTCTCCAAATCCAAGAGGCACATTTCAAATCCATTCACTTTATTGGCTAAATAATATTCCAGAGTGAATTCATTCCTTTATTCGTCTATTGATAGATGTTCACTTTGTTACTGCTTTGTTTCCACTATAAACAACGCTGTAATAAGTATCCTCATAAGTGTGTTTTTATATACTGTAGATTTATCTATTTGGGATAGATTTCCAGAATTGGAATTACTAGATCAATACCTGTATGCAGTATAAAATTTAATAGATATTGCCAGTTTGCTTTACTAATAGGATAGAACAATTCTAACTTATACTAGCAATGTACAGTATTACTCTTTTCCCTGCAATCATGCCAGAAATATATTATTGCTCTTTACTGAATTCAGCTATATCTTAAGAGATAAATCATTATTACTTAGCATTTACCAAGACACCAATGATTTTTAAGACCTTTCCGTATGCTTAAAAGTCATTAGGATTTCATTAGAATTTCTCTATTCATATATTTCACAGATTTTTCTGTTTGGTTATCTATTTTTGTCTTTAGGAGCTTTTGTATATAACAGATATCCAATTTTTATCATCAAGGACACATTTTTTTTTCCAAATCTTTGTCTGCTGACTTCATATACGATAATTTTGCCTGATGGTAATCTTAATTTTTTTATCTTTAGTGTTTATCTTACGGCTCCAGGGTATCCAACTTGGTTAAATTCTACTATATATTCTTACAAGATTTTTTTTTCCTTTTTCTTAAATTTTTATTCCATTTGAAATTTATTTTGTATATATTAAGATAGAAGTTGAGTTTTATTTTTATCCAATTGTGTCATCACCATTCATTAAATATTGTATTCTTTCCTGTTTATTTGATTCAACTATTAATTTTATATATATACTCTCTTCTTATGTATACAGAGCTATGATCTGAATTATCTGTCAGGTTCCAGTGATCTCAGTCTATCCCTCTATCAGCAGCACAAAGGCTTGATATAGTATATCTAGAGGACACGTACCCTTTACTGATCTTTAATTTTCCCCCCAAACCTTTTTCCTATCTATTCTCAGATATTTATTGTGCTATATGAGCGTTAAGAAATTTTCATCCAACCCTTTTGAGCAGTCCTTGCTGTTTAAAGAAAGAAGACTTTCACCTGATATTAGTTGGGTAACACGCACAAAATAATACATGAAAGGCAGAGGGAGCATTTGATCCCGGCCTGATCTGCCTGCAAAACAATTAGCCCTACACCATCCTGCCTGCACTCACAGTCTCCTTTGATACTCATTACTCACCAAAAGACTGACAGGTAGGGTTTTCAATTCTTAGAGATGAGGAAGTGAGACTCGGGGAAGGGGAGCTAATTTGTGTAAGACCATGAATGTCATTTTGAGGAATATTCCCCTTTTTTTTTTTTATACAATCCAAGCCTCCATATATGGCCTCTTCTTCCAAAATCAATACATGCATTTTCATTGACTATCTAAATATTGATATTTCACTTTTTATCCCCAGCATGAAAGGCCTGTGTACCTGAGGAAAATCAGCTTCAGTGGCTTTGGACTTAAAAGTAAGGCAAAATGGGGTGTAATTGGAAAAAGGGACATCTGTATTCAACATACAATACTAGTCCAGTGGCCCTGGAGTCTTGCTGCCACTGACCTGGACACGGCACCCAATTCTGACTAATGGCAAACCCACAGACCAGCACGCACTCCTAACAATACGGCAGGAATCAGAGGTCTTTCGCATCAAATCCTAGGATTCAAGTATTCAAACTCTAGGCCATGCTGCCTCAAAGTGGGAGTCACAAATTCAGTACTACTGGCTTCTGTAAAATCTGACCAACAGAATCCTTGACACTGTACTTGTTCATATCCAAATAATCAGGAGATCACATATTCTAGTTTGCCTAGAACAGTCCAAGTTTATGTCTGTTGCCTTATTGTAACTTATAATAAAGTTCCCTTTCACACTCAAAACCATCTCGTGGTCATGCTCTTCAGAAGAGACAATGTGAGGCATGGCAGGTCTACATGGTAGTACAGAGATGATAATAGCTTCCCACTGGTGAGGCTTATGGGATTATTAGTGGAGAGCATGAGCGGAAAACTCCAGGACCAAACAACCATCACCTATTTTGTCAGTCATTCAATAGAACTGTTTTCTCTGGAAAAATAGGATATTCTAATTTTTGGAAACTTTTCCAGTCAAAATGGCCTACATGATGAATTGAAAGGGAGAGGTAGCTTGAAGACAGGCCTACAATTTCTGTCCTCTGAAAACAAGACTCCAGGATGGTAGACCTGATATTCTTCTGAGATTGTGTATCTCAGAGACACCATGATGCCGAAAGCCTTTACACCCAACCTTCAGTGAGGACACCCCAACAGATCTCAGACGAAAGCTCAGAAAGATTCAAATCAGCTTTGATTTCAACTCTTTCCACCATATTATCACATTCAGGAAACCAACAAGCTGATTTAAGTTAGTAAAGCAAATGCATTACTACCTGGGGTCATGTAACTATCATAGATACATATGTATTTTTCTACTGAGGTGAAATTCAAATAACATAAAATTAACCATTTTAAAGTGTGCAATTTTGTGGCATTTTGTGCAACCACACCTTTCTATGTAGTTCCAAAACATCTTTATCGCCCCTAAAGGAGACCATGTACCCAATAAGCAGTCACTTTTTTTTTTTTTTAGCTGATTTAAGTTAGTAAAGCAAATGCATTACTACCTGGGGTCATGTAACTATCATAGATACATATGTATTTTTCTACTGAGGTGAAATTCAAATAACATAAAATTAACCATTTTAAAGTGCGCAATTTGGTGGCATTTTGTGCAACCACACCTTCTATGTAGTTCCAAAACATCTTTATCGCCCCTAAAGGAGACCATGTACCCAATAAGCAGTCACTTTTTTTTTTTTTTGCGGTACACGGGCCTCTCACTGTTGTGGCCTCTCCCGTTGCGGAGCACAGGCTCCGGACGCGCAGGCTCAGCGGCCATGGCTCACGGGCCCAGCCGCTCCGCGGCATGTGGGATCTTCCCGGACTGGGGCACGAACCCGTGTCCCCTGCATCGGCAGGCGGACTCTCAACCACTGCGCCACCAGGGAAGCCCAAGCAGTCACTTTTTACCCACAGCCCCCCTAATTTGTTTTCTGTATCTATGGATTTACATGTCCAGCATATTTTATATAACCTGAAACACACAATGTGTGATGTTTTATGTCTGACTTCCTATCTTTTTCCTTATAGTACTTCTTCCCTGGGCACAGTGAATCATATTCCATGTATGTAGGTAACACATTTTGTTTGTCCATTCATTCACTGATGCACATTTGAGTCTTTTCTACCTTGTGGCTATTATGAATCATGATGCCCTGAACATTCATGTACAAGTATTTGTTTGAATATGTGCTTTCAGTTTGATGTGGTATATATGTAGGAGTAGAATTGCTGGATCGCATGGTAATTCTATGTTTAAATTTTTGAGACACTGCCAAACTACATTCCACAATGGATGCACCATTTCACATCCCCATCAGAAATGTATAAAAATTCCAATCTCTTCCTATTCTCGCTAACACTTGTTATTTTCAAATTTTGATTACAGCCATCCTAGGCATGTGAAATGGTATCTCACTGTAGACTTTCTGAATGTGGGATCCTGTCATCTGAGAATGGACATAGCTGTACTTCTTGCTTTCCAATGTGGGTGCTATTTACTTATGTATTTATTCATTCCCTAATTGCTCTGCCAAAAAACTTCAGGAATGAGTTTTAATAGAAGTGGCCAAAATGGATATTCTTTTCTTATTCCTGATTTTAGAAGAAAAGCTTTCAGTCTTTCACAGCTGAGTGTGATGGTAGCTGTGGCATTTTCATAAATGTCCTTTATGAGGTTGAAAAAGTTCCCCAGTTT
Organism: Neophocaena asiaeorientalis asiaeorientalis; assembly: GCF_003031525.2. Classification (NCBI taxonomy): domain Eukaryota; kingdom Metazoa; phylum Chordata; class Mammalia; order Artiodactyla; family Phocoenidae; genus Neophocaena; species Neophocaena asiaeorientalis. The sequence goes on from NW_020175319.1 coordinate 841,443, forward strand.
GAGTGTTTTTATCATGAAAAGTGTGTAGATTTTGTCAAATGCTTTTTCTCACAAATAAGATTTTGAATAGTAAAGAAGGTATCTGTGAAAGTAACTGATGGTTGGGTTGACCAGGAAAGCTAAAGTTAAAGGCTGGGTGGGTTTACATGTAGAAAGGTAGAAGAAAAATCAGAGTGTACATTAGATGTAAAGGAGTGACAGGATCAAATACACACAGGTAAATGTAAACATGATTTCAGAACAAGTAGGTAACTTCTATCTAGTTTTTACTAATTCCCCAGATTATGTATAAAAACAATTCTATGCGGGTGTTCCAGCAACAGTCCTTACTGAGGTCTCAGCTGATAGCCAGCATCAATTGTTAAGTGTATGAATGAAGGAATTTTCATGGTGATTCCAGTCTGAGCCCTCATCTGTCACGAACTGCATAAAACTGATTAAGAACCACCTGGCTGAGCTCAGTCAATCCCCAGAATCATGAAAAATTAATGAAGAAATAACCATTGTTGCTTTAAGCCTCTGAGTTTCGGGTGCTCTTTTGCATGGTAGAAGATAAATGAAAATACACGCAAAGACAAACACACCCATAAGCATAGTCAAGGAACACTGTATTATGGAGGGAATAGTAGATGCCAGGCCAGAGCAGTGCAGAGGTGCTTCTAAATTCAAGTAATTCATTCACTAGGCATTTTATCTAACATACACAAGGCCAGGTCATAGACACTAAAGAGATAAACATGAGCACAAAATAGTTTCTGCTCCAGGGGCAGCCACAACCTAAGGAAGAGGAAAGACATTACCTACAGCAAGCAATAATAAAATGGCACATGCCCTACCCCCCCCAAAAAAAAATGTGGGAGCAAGAAGGAGGGAGACATAAGTTCTGGATGGAGACAAGGAAAGGAAGAGATTTTCAAAATGCGAGGGTGAATGCATTTTGAAAAGTAGAAAATAAAAAATAAAACTTGCCAATGAAAAGGAAGAGCATGTATACAAGTACAGAAGTGTTAAATTATGTGTCTTATTCAGGGGCTGTAAAAAGTCAGATATGGGACAAGTCGGGGTGATGAGAAATAGTAGAGGGTGAGGTGAATGACAATTTACAAGGAGTTTGGACTAACCTTCAGGCAGAAAGAAGACAGTCACTGAGATGAATAAAAGCATAACTCATCGACCAAAGATCAAGATGACAATCTTGATGGCTTCAGATTTTTGCCAAAGAATCAGAAGAGTGTTTACCCCATTAGCATCACTACAGGCTACACAGTCTTCCTCAGCAAGTAATGATGGAGGGATAGGCAGTCTCTCTAAGGGTCTTCTGGGAAAGGATTGGTCACTCAATTTCAGTCATAGTACACACTTGAGCTTATTAGATGAAAGCAACCTATGTTATCTGTCAGTGTTCTTTCTAATTTTCCTTCCCTGTCTCCATACTCTTCTTTACTACTATCCATATAACCTCCAACTGAAGAAAATCACTGTTTATATATCCTTACATACTGGAACAAATTTTATTTCAAAGCTGAATGAAATGATCGCCACAAATGAAAGTGAAATTGCTAACAAGTGAAGGCATTAGTGTATGGCTATGATTCAATCACCACATTGAGACTTGGAGACACAGTTCCAAGAACACCCACATTATCTTATTTCTCGGATTATGGTAGTATCCTTGATCATCCTTCCTGGCAGCTTGCTTTCACTTGAACTCAAAACTTGTCACAATCCCCTCGGATTACACTGCCCAGCTCTTTGAACATCAGCTAAAATCTCTTACTGAAGCCCATGGACTACTAGTAAAGAAAAGGGGTGCAGCCTACCAACAGACAACTGATTTGTTTAGATAGTAACCAAAAAGGTGATAAATTCACCCCCCACCCCTAGATGCATCGGAATTAAATGACCTGGGATCTGTGTGAAATATTATCACTAATACATTTACATGAATAGTTACTGTTAATAATACTATTATTACTAATAACAGCTAACTCTCATTAAGCACTAGGTGCTAGATAATGATCTTAGCATTTTATATTAAGTCATTGATTTAATCCTCACAGTAGCACTATCCGGTTCTCTTTCACTTGGGGTGCTTGCTCTTGGAACGCAGCCACCATGTTGTGAGGAAACCCAGGCCACGTGCAGTGGGACCAACAAACCCAGCTAAGCCCACAGCGAGCAACCAGCATCCACTGCCAGGCATGTATACAAACAGGCCTTTATGAGATGATATGAGCCTCTCAGGCTTTGAGTCTTCCATCTGAGGACTTACTTGGAAGCCATGGAGCAAAGACAAGCATCCTTGCTGCGCTCTGACTTAATTTTTGACCCACGGAAACTGAGAGTTTTAATGTAATATGTTATGCAGAGATAGATAATAGAGTAATAAAATACAACTAATATTCCCACATTACAGATGAGGAAACCCTGCTGTAACTATTTGGTGAAATGTCTGTTTCCTCCAATAAGCTCCCTTATTTGCCATAGCATTTCCTGCTTGAAGCACTGGCTGGCCCTAATATACAGCAGATAATGAGAACCATAGAGGGGTGGAGCAGAGAGAGCCATTTTCCTCTCTTTATCCAATTCTCCTTGAGAACAGTCAGTGTTCACACAGGCAAGCAGGCCTTAATTGTTCATTTATTACAAAGAACGAGGCCTGTGAAAACTACATAAGGCAGGTGAATTACAATCTGGAACTGATTTAAGAGTTATTTTTGCAGGAAGATTGTTGAGCAAAAGTACCTTTTTACCAACTACTGAGACAAAAGTATATACTTCTTTCCCGACATTATGTTTCTCAATGCTGCTAAACCAATAGATGGCAATGCCACCTAGTGATGAAAGAACCCAGAGTCCAGAATCCTTCCTGTCCTTAAACTTTTCATTTACTCTTGCATTAGTGCCTTCTCAGATACTGTGACCTGCTCCCTGGTTCTATGTGCAGAAGTAGAGAAACACACACAAGCCCACAGAGATTCTCTCAGCTCCCTTTTACTGTCTATGTACTTCCCTTCCCTGGCTTCTCTGTGTGCTTTGCATCTACTGGTCTATCCCCTGTGATGTTCTGCAACAGGAGTCTGCCTTTGCACTAGTGGGGTCATTTGCCAAAAGTGGATGGGAGGTTATGCTCCCCTGGGTTGACCCTAAGCTAATGACTAATGGGTGTAGGCCTATGAAAGCTCAGCTCCTTCTCTTGAAGTTGGGACAAATTCTTAAGTGCAATTTACATTCCAGAGCTGTCCTTCAGGATTCATCTGAGGCCAGGATTTGAGATATTCTTCCTTCCTGTCCAGCTTCCCCCTCTATCTTAAAGGCTTTCCCGGGTGCACATCTTTAATAAATCAACTGTCCATAAATCCTTATCTCAGGATCTGCTTCTAGAGAACTAACCCCAAGGCAAAGGGTATCAGCAGCTTTGTTGAGGAGAAGTAAGCACCCTACTAACAAAGTCGTAAGGCAGGGCCCTGTTCTAACTCCCCAAGCTATTGTTTGTCTTCCTAACTGTATTCAAATTTTCCCAGGGTACTGAGACAAGGCAGAGCAAAAGATGATCAGTCACACTGAAAATGTGACAAGTAAGAGTGACTTTATAATGTTCGCTATCATCTTAGGTACAAGCTTTATGACAGCTCAAGTATTCAGATGTGTCAAATTATACATATATGTGCAAATTATATATAATAGTGAAAATTATATATGTATCTATAATATATGTATTATATATTACAATATAGGAGAATCTTATTAAGGTAAGGGATAAGTGTCAATTCTACTACAAGACAGACACTTTGCTAATGATGCTGATCTTGTGCTCAAGGACTAAATAAGGGCAGAGAAAAATGAACTGTGACCATGGGGTTGGCCCCATCCAGCAGATGCAGGCATACAATTAAACTGAAGTCAAATATTACAAACTGCAGGACATACGTGGTATAAAACCGCATTCACTCTGGGAAACTATTCAAAAGAGTCTGGTTTGAGTGGAATCTGGATGTTCTGTAGAGTGCCACACTGGGGTTTTAAGCAGCAATTCTTGGTATTTAACAAGAATCAGAATTTTCAAAATATACTGATTTTTGTGAGGGTGACTAAACAAGATTTGAGTCCCTGGAAAAGAAGCTGTCATGAACCAGCTGAGGGATTCAGATTCAAAACTAGCTTCCAGATTGTTGAAGAGCAATAAGGCAGCCAGAGACTTATGGATAGTGACTAACTGTACAACACAATTAAGTGAGTAAAAAGACTGCAGTACAATGCTCTCACTGTGTAAGGGGCTGGGGGCTGGTATAGTGAACTTCTCTCTGCTCTCCTCCGGGTAAGAGGTATTCGAGGAAGAGTTTTAAAGTATTCATAGATCCTACGGTTCATGAGGAGGGGGTGGGAATGCACAGCTGTGCACTGTTTTAATGGGTGCCAGGATCATCACCATTTTCTCCTTCTCTCACCTTCCCCTCCTCTTCCCCTCCTCTTTGTCCTCTTTCTTCTTTTTCTTCTCCTCCTCCCCTTTCTTCTCTTTCTTTCTCCTCCTTCTCCTCCTTTTTCTTCTTCTTCTTCTTCATTCTGATTGCCAGCAGCAGCATTTATTGAAATGCTTACCATGTGCCTAGTACTATTGTATATCATATGAATGTAATAACTCACAATCTTTGCAATAGCCATATGAGAAAGATACTATAAAATTCCCAGTTTACAGATGATAAAACTGAAATGTATAATTTTCCCATGTCTCCAATGGTGGAGCCAGGAGTCGAACCCAGGCAAGGTACCAGAGTCCACACTCTAGGAAAATACGTTCTGATAGGCAATATCTGCTATACGGACAACTAAGGTCATGCTGTGGCTGACTGTGTCTTATATCCAAAGGAATTACCTTTGAATTTGAAGAAAGGGATTCATCTCTCTTTTTCAAACTCTATTTTAAACTATTATTTCCAAAATCCTCTGGGACCCATCTATTCCACCTTTTCATCCTCTGAAATCCTTTACTGCTTATTTGAGACTCATCATTTATACTGAATCACCAGTTCTCATTTCATGTACCTGCCTTCTTACCCCAACTACACTAAATTATCTCTGAAGGAAGACATTGCATCGTACAGGTATTGCATATTACAGAGCTTGGTAAACAGGAAGCATGTAATAGAATCTTGCTGACAGATTAATTGCAGATGGATAAAAGGGGGATTTGCCAACAATGGAATATATTGTCAAGAGGATGCCATCAAATCCCCTTTGAAAGAGATATTTATAAATAGGATTCAATCTCAGCCATTTTAGGTGATTTAATGTGGTCCTACTTGAAGTGAAAGGAATAATCTCCAAGAATCTCTTCTAAGTCTATTACTTGATACTTCTGGTATCTGTCTTCCTAAATCTCCACAAACCTTCTTTTCAAGGTAGTTGTGGCATAAGAAGACTGGACAATCTTGCCTTTAAGCCTAATGTAATACTTTGCAAAGATCATAAGCTTTGGGGGAAGTCAATTTGGGATATTAATTTAAGCTCTATAATGTAATAACAGGGAAATCTTGATGGATTTTTACCTCTCTGAGCCTCAGTTTCTTCAATTGCAAATAACCCTATAGGTTTGTTCTAAGAAAATGTTGAAATGTGTACATTAGTGTAGCATCTGAAGAGTCATGATCACTCAATAAATATTAGTCCTCTTCTTTCCTTTTACCTAACTTAACTCTTAAAAAATCAGATCATTCCACAAGTTGCTCTATTTCAGTATAAAATGGCCATTTAACATGCATGAATTTGTAAATATGCATAAACATAGATGAAATAGTTACACCACAAAGCTCAGTAAGGTAACTGGAAGACAGGTGAACTCCAGATGTCAACCTTAGGGTTGTCAACAATCTGATAACACATAAAATAACCCATACCTTATAAGACTACTAAGTAACGAAAAAATTTACCAGCATTCAGATCAGAAATTGCCTGTTTGTAGAAAGTCAGTGGCTGTAATGTGATGACGATTTATTGCTGCAGCTCAGAGAGACAAAGAATCTGTAAGCAGGGACTTCCCTGGTGGCGCAGTGGTAAAGAATCCACCTGCCAATACAGGGGACACAGGTTCTAGCCCTGGTCTGGGAGGATCTCCCATGCCACGGAGTAACTGGGCCCGTGAGCCACAACTACTGAGCCTGCGCTCTAGAGCCCGTGAGCCACAGCTACTGAAGCCCGCGCGCCGAGAGCCCGCGCTCCGCAACAAGAGAAGCCACCGCAGTGAGAAGCCCGCGCACGGCAACGAAGAGTAGCCCCAGCTCTCCGCAACTAGAGAAAGCCCACGCACAGCAACAAAGACCCAACGCAGCCAAAAATAAATAAATTAATAAATAACTAAATAAAAGAATCTGTAAGCAGCCCCAGGAGCTATACAAAGAAAATGTTGACAACCGGAGGAAATGTTAACAGTTATATGAATCTGTGCAATAGCAAATAAGGATGGAAACAGTAAACTAACTGATAACAATGTAGTTAATAAGTTCTGTACCAGAAAGTCTCAACTTTGAAAGATTATAGGGGAAGACAAAGGACTACATCAAATCAACATACTGACACTGATCAAAGTAAGTGGCTATTCCATTTGGGACTGGAAAGGAGTGCCAAAAAGGTATCAAAGGATGATTAGGAATGAGAACAGAGTTCAGAAAACACTGAGAAATCAGTACTAAGAGGTTCATCACTTTACCCTAATAAAAAGGTTCTGGAAAAAGACATGGTGGTTCTATCTGAATTAGCTTGTTGAAGGAAGTAAAAGTGTGTTTTTAATTAAAGTATTTAATGACTTGAGTTTTCATTCTACAGATTTAGATTCTTCTCAACAAATTATATATATATGTATGTATACATATATGTGTATATGTATATACACACACACACACACACACACACATATATATATCACTTTCAAGAGAGGCAATATAGAAAACATCCCTTTAATTTGTCAAGGATAGAAAATCCAACAAAATTTATAGTCAAAGTCTTGGTTTCCAGAATGGCTTCCAAAGTTAAGAAATAACCTTTGTTAATATACATCCCTAAACTTTATCTTCCCAGTGATAAAGGATTATACCAGCACAAAATATAAACTAAATATATACAATCATTTGTGTGTGCACACACATACACACTCATGTTTTAGTTTTTAATGGAGTATCTTATGGGATAAATACTCACTTTAACATTAGATAATTCACAAAACAAAAAAGTTAATTCAGGATTCACTGATTTTTTAATCTAAACACTTTTATGCCAGAATAATCAATTCTCAGGGAACTAATGTCATCAATCATTCAAAATAAAAGTGAATGATCTCCATATAAAGATCATAAATGCTAAAAATATTTGTGCATATTTAACATGTGAAAATTTTACTTGGGGGCTGTATAAATGAAATTCATTTAAAATTTTGCATTCATGATATCTCTTGAGTTGGTATTTAATAGCAATTATAAATTTAGCTTGTATACACAGGCAAATTATGCAATCCAAGTTTAAATTAATTTTCATTAATAAAAACAGTACAGTACATTGAGAACATCCAACTGAATTCAATTGCATTTGATTTAGCAACTAAAATTCATCTGAAATAAGTAGTAATTTTCTATCTGCAATATTAATTCAAAATTCAAATGATTTACTAATTACAGACTTTTCAGAGAGCTAATTATTTCAGTTTAAAATACAGAATTACTTTCATTTTTTTAAACACTTATTTAACTTTGAGAATTACACACTTTAAACTTGTATACTTCTACATTTGTATAGTAACCCTCTATAATTTTTCAGGTCAAAGACCATGAATTAATATATGATTACTTCAAGCGTAAGTGCTTGACGTCACTCAATTGAAAATGGTTATGAAAACAGGCTATCTAGACCCATTTCATGTCTACTCCTGCAAAATTCTAGGTTCTCTGAAGTAAGAAACTATGCCATCATTAACTTATTGGACCCATCAGAACCTGCCACATAATAGGTGCTCTGCATATACAATAAATGAAACCCCAGACATACTTCTTTGGGGAATTGGATATGATTAATTAATACACATTTTTTCTACCTGTAAAAATTGTTAGTTGCTCTACAATAAAACATATGTCTTGGTAGTGGGATAAGGAGACCTGGAATAAAACACACGATATTAAATATGGTGACAGACTGAATATAAAATGGACAACGGCCAGACCATATATAGAACTAGAACGCTGGCCCACAATCAGCAGCAACCACGCCAGGAAACCAGACTACTTATCTGCAAGTCAGACTTGTAAGGTCAGACCATCATCTCTAGCAAAAAAAAAAGAAAAAAAAAGAAAACCAGGAAGCCAAACAATAACCCCTGTAACATTCATAATCGTCTAAAACAATTGGCTGTGACTAATAACTGATAGTTTCCCTAATTTTTGCTCTCACTTCGAACTTAGGACAAACCAATACCTCTAACCGATCCCATAATATGCCCTACTTCTAGTTAGCCCATGACAGTTTCCTCATGCCAAAAGCCTCCCTTCAAGGCATTCCTGAAGCTGTCCCCATTTTTATGAAGCTTTCCCACTCCTCTGCCTGCCTTTGAGTCTCTACTAAACACAAGTGATAGTGGCTATTTCCCTTGCTATAGTAAGCTCTGAATAAATAGCCTTTGTTTTCCTCATTTGGGTGGTCTTTTTTCCCACAACAGAAAAATTCTGGATGGTAGGTTAATGGATGATTTTTTTCTTTATGTGTTTTCTGTGTATTACATACATTCTGGGGTGTTAATAAACTTCCATAATAAGAAAATGTAAATGTTATTTAGTCAGATAGGGAAAATATACCCTTTATATTGACATCTCCATATATTCTGGATGTATGTGTGTAGTTAGACAGAGGTGACAGTTCAGGAGACACCTAGAAGAAAGGCTTGGATAGACTACATATTACAGATCCTCACTTGGAATATTACCCTCCTTAGTGGAAGCCACTTTGAAATGCTGCACGTAACACTTTGTAGTTTTCTTTCTAACTCAAGAACAAACAACCAAAACTCTGATTATCTTCCAACTCTTGACATCCCAGGTTTGAAATGCCTTTTGCAAAGAACTGCTAATTTTGGACAACCAATTGCTGACAATCAGAAGACATTACTAACATTACTTTTAGTGCATCCAAATGATACATATACCTTAGTGTGACAATCTTGTATTGCCATGAGAACTTGTTATCCACCCATTACACAGAATAGATAATCTAGCAGTAAAGTGCTATGCAAAGAAAAATAGCCAGCTATTAATGAGTAATTAAAATATGACAAGTATTAAATATTTTTACATGTAGCTTATCATTTCATTTCACAAGAACTCAATACTGCAAGTGCTATTATTCTCCCTATTTTCAAATTAAGAACTTGAGACATAAATGGATAAGTGGCCTGCCCAAGAAAAAATATTTACTACTGGCTTAACTCAGATACTTTTACCCCAAAGCCTATGCTCTTAACCATTAGCTATAATCTCTCCCTCTCCCAACCCTCAAAAGAAGACACACATATGCACATACATACCTGACAATAAAATATGGGTAAAGCACAAATGAGAGGAGTAAATTTATCATATTCTCTTTTTTAGATCTGATAGTCTAATATTCATATTTTTTCTTACATATCCAGATGTAGCAAGGAAGTCTTTCACCTATATCTAAGAAGTTAGGAATACCAAATTTAGGAAGCAAACATATAAATTCCATTTTGAATAGCTTAACATATAAAAAATATATTGCTTATTGCATATTTAAGAAGGATGTTGCTACTTTCTCACTTTCTGAAATGATATTACAAATTGCATAATATACAGACACTCAATATGTACTCTAAAGAAGCAATGACAATTACAATCTATAGGTTTAGGCTACTAAAGTTTACCTTTAAGGCTTTGTGGTCTCTGACATGTAAACTAACTTCTTTGTGACACCATTTCTACATCTAACAAATGGGAATAATCCATGCTACAATTCTTTGAGGTTGTTACAAATAGTAAAAGAGATAAAACATTAAACACTGTGTCAATGAGTGGAAGCATCTTGAACCATTTGCATCAAAATTTCTCTAGTTCGAAACAATGTAAAATGTTGGAAAAATTACCAAGATGGCACATCTGTAATTACTCAATTTCATGCATTCATGAGAGCCTCTTTAGAAACAAACCAAACAGTTTTCCAGAGAAAGGGTACCCTTATGGGAAATGCCCATAAGGGGAAGGAGAAGGAGATGGGGAGGAGGCCAGAGGAAAGGGGGTAAAAATTGAGGGAGAGAACACAGTAAAAAGAGAAGGCTAATGTGCCCACTACTAATTGTTTTGTTCCATAAGCAGAGCTTCCCAACACCTTACCTTTCCTGATAACCTTCAAAAACTCTCCCAATAGTTCCCTTTTCAATGGTTTCCATCTTGTTTCTTAGTCTCTCAGAGAGAGGAGAGGCAGTTGATTGCCTTCTAATGAAATGGGAAGCTGTATTTTAATTAAGTTAACAATGAGACCAATGCATTTAAAGTTTCTGACTTTGTTGCCAAGGTAAATAGTAATTGAAAACAAAATGGTTAGAGGCAGGCAAAATAGGTTCTAGGTTGAGCTGATGCCAAGTTGTCCTCAGTAAATCAGCAAAGTCCTTCTAACTCTATTCTCTACAGCTTGGTCTCTCTGTAAACTGGAAGGAGACAGTGTAGGACACTATCTTTCCTAAACATAGGCAATGTATGAGCAAAAGTAGGAGAGATAAGAAGGACAATGAGAGAGAAAGGTGGAGGGAGGGAGGGATGGTGAGAGAGAGAGAGACAGAGAGAGAGAGAGAGACTGAGAAAAGTGTAAGAACATAGAGCCAAAGCCTTAGTTACAGAAAAATTCAGAGACTGAAATTATGACAATAATAACAAGGTCATCACTTTAAGTTGAAAACTACTAGGTTATAATCTATCAATTACTTTTCATCTCTTTGATTTGAGGAAGTTATTTAATTCCTCTAACACTTATTTTTCACATCTGCATCCTGAGGCTAATAATGTCAACATTAAAGGTTTGATTTGGAGCTAAAAGGTATCTGTCTCAACCACCCAACACATACTAGATGTTCTATATACGTTAACTCATGTTATTTAACTATATTTCCCATAAGTGCCCAATTTTACACTTCTGCTCTTGATATTCCAAAGATCATGATGCCTCCTCATGGAAACATGTTGTATTAGTTTCCTAGGGCTGCCATAACAAAATACCACAGACTGGGTGGCTTAAACAACAGAAATTTATTTTCTCATAATTTTGGAGGCTGAAAGTCCAAGATCAAGGTGCCAACAGGGTTGGTTTCTTCCGAGGCTTCTCTCCTTGGCTTGCAGATGGCCACCTTTTTGCTGTGTCTTCACATGGCCCTTTCTCTGTGTGTGCACAACCCTGGTGTCTCTTCCTTTTCTTAAAGGATGCAAGTCATACGGAATTAGTACCTCACTCTATTTTAACCTTAATTACCTCTTTAAAGTCCATATCTTCAAATACAGTCACATCGGAGATTAGGGTTTCAACATATGAATTTGGGGTGAACATAATTCAGTCCGTAATATATGTTGTTCACACTGGTCATATCAATGGAGATGGCTCAGCTTTGACTTTTAGAGATTCTTCTACGTGTTCCTGAAGAATATCCAGTTTGGAGACAGAACTTATTTCCAATACTGCTTCATTATTCAAGCCCTACTTCCAAGATTCCTTTTGTTAACATGCCCCCAGTCTGTGTACTCTTACAAAAACTTTAGATGATTGATTTGAACCATTGGATTAAAATCTATTCCTCATGCCAAAGGCAGTGAAATACCATTTGGATGCTATTATTGATACTGTCTTCTTTGACTAATGTACAGGTTATTTTTACTTTTTCAGGGAATTTTTGATGAACATGAAATATTCATAGCAGACAGATAATATTGAAATGACATCGTTAAATAATTAAAAATGTGAAGATCTCCACTGGGGATTATTACATTAAGACTGAGAATATACTCTCATTATCTGCTATTTCTGAGATATTGTGGAACAAAAGGAACTTCTGAGTAATTTCTCTAAGCTATTATCTACCTTTAGAGAGACTTAAACTTTGCATTAGATGTTCAGCAGAATGAATGATTATTAAAATGTTCTTGAATAAACTTAGGAACCTAATACTCAAGTGCCATATGTAATAAATATAGGATATGCCAAATGTTAGCACTTCCAAATATCAGTGTGACTGAAGGTACAAGGAAAACTTTTGAGCATCCAAAGGATTAAGTTTAATCTCAGCTACTATATTTGTCAACTACATATTCTATTTGTTTCCATATTCAGAATTGGTTTATGGCTATATCTGCTTGTGCATGGCATGGCAATGGAAAAAAAGATGGACATATTCTCGATATGTCTATAAGGTAGACATAACTATTTTACAGGTGAAGAAACTAAAACTAGAAATGGTTAAGTGAAATGACTAAGGTCATACAAACAGAGAAAAACACTGGAAGTTTTCTAAATCCAAGCCCAATTACTACCTTCTCTGGAAATTGATAATATTATGCCTTGCTTCCTTATTGGGTGGCTGTAAAATTCATTAAAACAATGAAAGTTAAGGCGCTCTACAAATTGTACCAGGATTCACAAATGAATTTTTGATTACTACATGCTATTCCCAAACTATTTGTGACATTTTTTTCTGTTTACTAAATTGAGGTATTAACTTGTTATTTCTATAAATTTTATCCATTATTTTGCAACAGAAGTAAGACTACTGTGGATGTCAAGAAAAGGGTAATCAGAATATAGAATAATTAATATACAAGTAAGATTAATGGTATTTATAAAAGTGTGCTGTGCATTCAGCATTATGGTTAAGGCTGTGAAGGATCACAAAGACTACTTGAACAATATATAATGTACATGTTCTCACTTTTAAGCTTAAACTATCCAAGACATTTTGGAATAGTAATTATTATATAAAGAACAGCAACAACATTTACTGTGTGCCAAGAAATATTAGAAGCCCGGCATGTATGACCTCACACATATATGCACAACCATGAAGTAATAAGAAAATTCTTTCCTCACTACATCAATTTCCGATTACTAATTTACTTACTAACATCTTGGGATCTGTGTGGTTTATTCCTGTCATTTAACTGCTCTCTCAAAATTCATCTTTGTCTTCCATACTAACAAATCTAGCAGCTTGCTCTTCATTATTTTCTGAAATATTCATTGTGGAGGACGACATTTTTTAAAAGTTGGCCTCCCTTGGATGCCATGAAACTACATCATCTGAGTTCTCTCCCACCTCTTTGATACTATCTCCACCTGTTTTGTCACTATTTCCTTCTCATTTAACCCAAAGTGTAGAGATATGGGAAAAATCTGTTTTAACCTAACAATCCCAGCCACTTGCATAGCTTCAATTAGCATCTCCCCAGGTAGAGGGAAGTATTTAAAAGGCAAATGCAGACAATGCAATGATGCACTGATTTATTAAATATTTATTGAGTGTCCTTTTTGATAGATACTTCTTTAAATGATGGGAAAACTGCAGCAACAAAAAGAACAGAAATTCATTCCCTCATAGAATCTTATTCCTAGTAATGAGAAGGAAATAATCCTCTTAATCTGAAAAGATGATTTTTCTAATAAAAAGCAAAACAAACAAAAAAAGGAGGGTAAGGAGAATTTTATTTATGGCAGATAAAGACAGTTATTAGTATTGTGTTTCTGAAGACTCTTCAAAAATGACCATTTGCAATTTATACTTTTCACAGGCATCCTTATAAAAGAACAAAAATAGTGAACTTATTTAGTATGATGTTAAAATGCAACTAAAAGGAAACAATGAAAAGTCACTTAATGCAAAGTGATGAAGTTTTTTCTCATGTTAAAAAAATTCTATGGTACACAGGTGAAGGCAAATTTGCTGGGTCTCCAGTGCTATTGAATATAAAAGACTGTAAAACTGTATCCACTTTCATTCATCAATTCCTATCATATCAAAGGTACATACGATCAACATATTTTATGACTTGATGTTGACCTCGATCACCTTGCTGAAGTAGCATTTGTCAGGTTTCTGCACTATAAAATTACTCTAGTTTCCCCCTTTTCCACATTGTCCTCTTTGGAAGGAAGTCACTGTTCACAGCCCACATAAAGCCCATATAAAGCCCATAGAAAGACTGTAGATTTATGCTCCCTCTCTTTGAGGACAATCTACAAAGTTTATTTAGAATTCTTCTGCACGGAAGACTTGTCTCTTCCCCCCCATTTATTAATTTAGTCAAATATTTGTTTACATCTATATGGATTCATGGATATTTATTTTATATTTTGGGTTATAATCCAATATTACTTCACAAATTTTTCCAGTTTTGGCCATTAGGAGTTCTTTCAGTTGGCTCCTGTGCCTCTTAAGACACACTCATATCTGTATAGTTTCCTTCTTTATTTGTTTGAGCACTTGCATATTTTATGACACTATAAGATGCTCTAGAGTCATCTCATATGTTGCCTAGAATCAGTCATTTCTCCAGGGACCTCTGGTTCTTTTTTCTAGTAAAGGGTATCAGAAACAAAGATCTGGGTGGTAGCTACGCTCACTGCTACTGCAGTGCCATTTCTTTCAGGCCTTCTCAGCAGTCAGAGAAAAGAAATACCTATGTAACTAACTCATGTATATACACATATTCATTTTAAATATTTCTATATGGAACCATATCTATTTATATTAAGTTAAACATGAGTTCTTACCGATGTCTCCAGCTCTAAGCCCTTACCGCATGTTTTATTCTAGCCTCCTTCTCTTGCTTATCTACAAATTCCCACCCCAACAGTGTGAAACCTGGCTCCCACTATCCACCATCCTTTTGCTTAATTGTTCAATTCCAGTATACATGTATAGAAGTATCAGAAGCATTAACCCCTACCCCCAGAGGAAACAATTTATCAACCACAGCACAGTGAGCCTGTGCAGTTTTTTTTACTTGTTTGTTTGTTTTGGTTTTTCTTTTTTTTTAGTCTTTAGTATTACATACTCCACTCATTTCCAAAGTTACTTAGGTCAGCATTTTCACCCCTTTATGCTCCTCAGTGAGGTTGTTTCATACATTTGTAATACAGATGGATATTCTTGACAGAGCCTACATTCCTGCTCGTGACACCTTGAGCTCCTAAACGGTATTTTAAATTTGCAAGCATTATGATACATTATTTGTGCTGTGAGATTCTACGCATTTTCAAAATATAAATCCTGTGACGTACAATACATTACGTGTATGATAAAGAATGGTTTCACCATCATAAAAATCCCCAGTGCTTTGCCTATTCATTCTTACCCTAAACTTTGAAACCATTGATCATTTTACTTTCTCCATAGTTTTGTCTTTTCCAGAACGTTATATAATTGGAATCATACAATATGCATCCTTTTCAGATTGGCTTCTTTCTTGTAGAAATGTGTATTTAATGTTCCTACATGTCTTTTAGGCTTGATCGCTCGTTTCTTTTTATTGTAGAATAATATTCCATTGAATGGTTATACCGAAGTTGGTTGATTCATTCAACTATTGAATAGCATCTTGGTTATGTCCAGTTTTAGCAATTGTATAAAAAGCTGCTATAAATATTCACATGCAGTTGTTTTTTTTTAAATACGTTTTCAACTCAAGTGGGTGAATAGCTAGGAGCACAATTGCTATCCCATATGATAAGAGTGTACTTAGGTTTATAAGAAAGTCTTGAAATGTTTTTCATCATGGCTGTACCATTTTGCATTCCCACCAGCAATAATTGAGAGTTTCTGTTGCTCACATCCTCATCAGCATTTGGTGTTTCAATGTTTTGGCTTTTCGATATTCTAATAGAAGAACTTAAATTACTGATGAGGTCTTAAATATATTTGTATCCCCTATGGCACCATGAGCAAATTTGAACAAATGTTTGCAGTTACCCAATATGTATGAAAATGTTCACAGATGCATTTTTCAATAAATCTACAGGAATTATTTTCACTATTTTACTGATAATTTCATTAAGGCTCAGAGGTTAACAAAGTTTCCCAAGCTAATGTAAATATCAGGGGCCAAATCACCCAGACATGTGTCAACTACAAATTGGCATGTTCCACTGGCACTTGCCATCTACCTGTACAAGGATTAAATCATGTGCTGCTGAATATGTAAATATCAGGGGCCAAATCACCCAGACGTGTCAACTACAAATTGGCATGTTCCACTGGCACTTGCCATCTACCTGTACAAGGATTAAATCATGTGCTGCTGACTTTCAACACCCCTTGAAAGGAGTTCAGGTAGAGAGCAGAAATGAGGCATTCCGGGCTCTGGAAGAAAACTAGCAGAACAGGTCTTCAGATAGTTAGATATTTTCAGGACATAATTTTATGAGCCCAGTTCTTGTATCTCCTCATATCTAGAAAATCACTAAAATCCTTCATGGTGACGTCTGCTTCTCGTGACGAGCAGTAACCTGCACAAGACTAGCAGAAACCTTCTGTAAAAAATATGTGCTTGATTGCATGTACTCCCCCTTCATCAAAATCACATATATACTGACCTTCCCCCCCTGCCTCTTTGGAGCAGCTTCTCAGAGCTATCGGGGATGCAGTCTCCCGGGCTGCAGCCCTCATTTTGCCCCCAGATGAAACTTAACCAGCAGCTCTCACGCTGTGCATTTTTTAAAAAGTCGACACACATTACCTCAAAGCCATGCTATTTTACCATTCCATGATAACTTCTATGGGTCTGGGCAAATGGGTAGTCGTCAATAAATAAATTGAGTGTATTTGTTCTGACCACCAATCCTGGGAACAAATAAACCTGTTATTTAATAAATGCAATTGGTAAAATGGTTCAGGTATCTTCAGCGTTATGTTATTTACCATTCCTCTGTCTGGGTTCCCTTAGAACACTTGTTGATTGGTGAAGGGAACACAAGTTGCCACCCCAAATGTGCTTCTTCAGCATATTGATTATCTGAGCTGCTTATTTTTAAGAAATTGCACACACATAAGAAGTTCTGAAAACAAGCAGAAGTTACCCTTTTGTAAGACATATTTACATTTATAAGGGAAATCTCCATTTGTAAGAGTATCTACCTCTCTGGACCAGAAGAGGATGACCAAATCTGTGGAAGCTCTTATCAGCAGAGAAGCGGGGACTTAAATCTGCATGACAACCCTACCCTTGTTTACTATGCTTTTCCTGACAGCCTCCCCCAGGTGGTAACTGGTTCCACCACCCACAGCATCTTCTTTAGTCTTTAGCTAAACATGTTATTCAAGGTAGTGGCTTGGGCCATTTTGGAGAGTTACTCAGTTTTTCTGTGTCTCATCCATGTATACAGGGGGTGTACGTGTCCTTAAATTTCTGTTTGTTTTTCTCCTGTTAATCTGTCTTTTATTACAGGAGATGTCTCAGCCTAGAACCTAAAAGGTTAGATAGAAAATTATTTGTCCTTCCCCACATTGGCACTTATGATGGAATAAATGGTGGGCTATAAACATTGCTGCCAGAAAGTTAGAGTTTATTGAATCTTCTGCTTTCCTTATCTTTTTGTTTCTTCTTTTTGTTTCTTCTTCTAACTTCTTTTTGTTTCTTCTTCTAACTTCTTTCCTCTTTCCATTTGCCTAGCCCTCTACTTGCAAAAATAAAGAGTAGCAACCAGGGCCCTAAGGTTGAAATAACGAGCACTGGCTTTAATTAATCTGAAAAAATGTTACCTATTTGTCTTGAAAATTTTCAGACTGCTTTTTCCCCTCCTGCAAAGAATTTAATTAATCCCCTCCTTCACAAAGAACTTATAACTCACATTCCAAGCTAATTAAATCTGGAGAATGTATTACCTTGTTACAATACAGCCTATCATTTATATAGTGACAGTGGTATTATTACTTTTACCAATTATTTTGTATTTCATTCTATCTAGAATGGGACCACCTGCAGCAACCTCATTGGTCCTCACAAACATGAAACAGTAGTCAGGAATTGGTGGTGAGGTTATTGATGAAAGCAGGGTACATGCGTCTTAACATAATTCTGAAAGAGGTCTAACCCTCTAGCTCATTTCTCAAATTGTTTAGGCTGACTGCCAGTATGTCTAAGGCTGTAGAAGCTTCTGACTCCAAGGAGCAAAAACCTACTCCAATCACAGAAAAGGTATTAGAATTGGGAACAGAAAGCCTAGGATATAGGCTGTGGGGACATTTGTGGCATTGCATCTAACCAGCATTTACTCTACCTCTTTGGGGGGACTCTCCTCTCATTTGACACAATCTGGTAGGACATCATCAAGGTGTCTGGAGAAAAAGCAAACGCAAACAAGACCAACCAAACTCTCCCCTCCATAGAATTTGAATCTTGAGAGACAAACAAAGCAGACAACAGAAATAATTTGCTCCAGCAATGCTCTTGAGATGACACAGAGACTTCGTAAGTTGCTTTATGGGCTTGATTCTTCAGCTTTTCTGATTTCGGTGAGCACCTCCAAGTCTAACAAATTCATTTTTCCCTTTAGGTAGATTTATTTTGCTCTCTGCAAAACTACCCTAATTGATACAACATGTAGCTGTTCATTACTGATTGTGTGACCTTCAGCAAGTCACTTAGAATCTATAAGCTCAACTTTTGTCAAATGTGAATAATATATGTGTCCTATAAATCTCACATAATCTTCAGGACAATAAAAGAGATTATAAATTGTCCTCATTTTGCAAATGACATGCAACATAAAATTAATAGACCTAAGAATAATATGTTCTTGTTTTGCAAATTAAAAATTATGACAATATTTATTTATAAACTATATTACATATCACATATGTATCTGTATATTTATGCATATATCTACATCTGTCTATCTATCTATCCATCTACCTAATCATCTATCCATCTATCTTTATTGGTTAGGATAAAGGGCAGAATAAATGGAAGGCCAGAAGCAGAGCAAAGAGACCTCCATTGATGGTTAAAAGAATGTGTAAAAGGGATGAACAGGAGATATGAGAATAGTTCATAACACCAAAGTGGTGTCTTCATTGCTATCATTCTAGTTTGTCTGGATGAATATGGAAATTAGAATAGGGTTCCATATTTACTCTCGTTGGCATGTTGTAATGCAAAGAGATTGTAAGACTAAGTACTTAAAACTCATTTAATGGCTTAAAAATTTGAGTAGAACAAGATTGCTATTCTGTTTCTACTAAAGGCAGTAGAATATGACCAGGGTTTTCCGTGCATATTTTTGTCATCCGATCATCAGATGATTACTATTAACAATCATTTTGTAGGTCTGGCATTTAAGAGAAGAACAAACTTCTGCTCAGAATTCATATCTATCATTAGGTGAGATAATAAGCAGCAGGTGTAACGATGGACACCTTGTGCATTCCAAATGCAAGGAGGGTCAAGAACTTTTACCACTAGAGTTATGGTTCGATTAGGACTGTGTCCTTGGGCTGCAGGTAACTTTATGTTCCTCCATTAGGAGATTTACCTTGGATATTCTTGGCAGAGTTTTACTGCTCTTACCCAGGCAACTGGTGAACTTGCCGATGGTAATAAGGAAACTAACATTTGCGTTACCTCTCCTAAGTGCTCAAGAATTTCCTCTTTGTGCTTACAAGCTTTACCCCATTAATCCCTTAGATTATCCCTGTAAAGTTCATATAATTACAGCTATTTTTCTGGAGAAACTTCACTGTAACATCATGCTGGAAACTCTCTAGCGAAACTGCACTGATTTCTAACAGATGTTGGTCTGCAGTGCGACAAAACATACTCTCTCTGAAGTGAGGCCAGCTACCTTTCTCCTTCTCCTCCTTTCACAGTTTCCTTTGTGATGGCCACTGTGAATTGTATCTGACTTATACTAGGAGCCAGGCTAAATGGGAGGAGGTTGCTCATTAACTACAGTGTGTGATGAAAATATGATTCCCTTTTAATATGTCTGAAAAATATATTCTTTGAAAGTATAAAATTTTAATTGTCACAGAGCACTTTTGTGGTATACATGATAAAGTTGTTGAGGTGTTAAGGATACTGATGATGGAATTTAAAAGTGGTAAAGCACTATGCAAATAAAATTAACTTATCAACTTAAAGAACACATTTATCAAATGCCTACTATGTGCGAGGGGGCTCTGAAAGGACTGAAGATAACAACAGTTAACAAGACATGTCTCACACACAAGAAACATATACAGTGTCATTGTTGTTGCTATTGTTGTATACTATTAGCTATATTTCCACTCATTTGACTTTAATGTTCTACAGCATTGGATGTGAAGTTACAAAGATGCAGCACAGCGTTTTAGGGTTTTTGCTTCACTTTGGTCCTTGATCACGTCAATCACACTTATGCAGATGACTCCCAAATTCAAATCTCAGCCTTTCTCGGTGAGCTCCAGTCTTGTGTTTACAAAGTACTTGCCCAACCTCTAAATAACCTGCTAGCCACTCAAACTCAATCTGCCCCAAATGGAGTCTCATAATCTCCTTCTCTCCAAACCTAGTTAATCAACCATAAAAATATAGGTTCCATTTTGGGTTCTTGTTGTCAGCTCAACCAGCTGTTAAGTCTAGTGAGTTCTATCGTTTCCATATGTCCTTTCTGGCTTTCCTCATCTAGAATTGCCTCACACCAACCTTTCCTATTTCTTAGTGATTTCACTTTCTTTCTAGGTATGGTTCTGATCATCTCGACTATGCTCAGAAACATTGGCACTCAACAAAATGTACTAAAATTCTTCAGTCTATTGTTGAAAGCCTTCCATCATCTGGCACGAACTTCTCATCTGGTTTGTTTTCCATAGCTCCTAATGTCCAGACCACACAGGAAAACTGTTTGTAGAACATGCCAGCACATTGCTTCTTCCTGTTCCTCCACCTAGACCCTTCCACTCTCCACCCACATGGCAATCCCTACTCACCCTTCCAGGCTAATCTCAAAGTGTATTAATTAATTCCATTCAGCATTTCAGATTCTACCCAGGTATAAGAGCAGTTCTAACTCATCTTTAATTCTAGGACCTTTGACTTGTATCATATGTATGATTCTTGATACTTTTAACATGAAATTAAAGGTATATGTTTATATACCACATCTCTGTTAGCAGATTTGAACTCAAAGCAAAAACACGTCTGATTTGTATCTGTATATATAGAGAAATACATATCTCAATATTATAGATTCAGAAAAGTACATAAATCACAAATGTACATCTGGATAAATAGATATTCACAAAGCTAGCATATCCATATAGCTAATATCCAGATTGAAAACTAAATAAATTAGCAGAACACCAGAAGTCACCTCGTGTTCCCTTTCAGTCACTACCCTTGCCCCAATGGAAATCTACAGTCCTGATTTGTAACAACATAGTCTAATTTTAAACTTCATATAAATGGGATCAAATGAATGTACTATTTTATATCTGGCTTCTTTGATTCTAGTTTACATTTATGAGCATGTTGTTTCATGTACTTGTAGTTTATAGAGTCTCATTATTGTATCATGTTTCACTGCATGAATGTATCCCATGTTGTTTATCCATTCTTCTGTAGAATGGCTTGTTTCCAGTTGTGGGATATTACAAATTTTGTTGTTCTCCTGAGTCGGTCTTCAGGTGCACATATATAATGCATTTCTATTTGGTATATAGTGTCTGATGTATTTTTTGTTGTTGTTGTACCTCAGAGTATCCAATTCAGTGCTGCTATTTGAAAAAAATGCATAAATAAATAAATAAAGACAGTGTATCTTTTCTTCTTAAATTGATTTTAATTTGCCAATGCACTATGCATTTTTGTTTCTTTAGGCATCAATGCTTTGTTCAGAATAAATGTGTAAAAAAACTGGATTAATATTATTTTCTTCCTGGTCCTTGAAGGTGTATGTCATAGGTTAAGACTTTTTATTACTTAGGATTTGTCAGATGCTAAAGGAATGTGATTCCAGTTGTACGTGTACCCAAGACAGAGCTAAACGTGAACGAGATTTTTAGTGAGTGGCTAAACCTGGCCCATCACTTTATCAGAGTGCAAAAGAGATGGGTTGGGTATGAAGTCAGTTCTAATTAAGGTTCTGAAAAAAAGAGTAAAATAAAAACAATAAAATCTACATTTAGAATCAGATACGCTTTTAAAGTTATATATTAATAAACTAGAGAAACTTTTTGTGTGTTTCTTCACTGTCTCATACCGCTAATAAAGTGATTCAAATTGCTTTAGTTTCTTCCTTCATCAACAGAGGAAAGTGCATACTTAAAGCTATAAAAACACTTCACCTAAGAAGAGTGAGGCTCCTTCAGGCAGCAAAATGAACATATATTGTTAATATAATATGGATTTTTCTGTCTCTCTGTCTTTCTCCTTCTCTCTTCCCTCTCTGTCTCTGTCTCTCTGTCCCTCCTTCCCTCCGTCCTTCCATCTCTCCCTCCCTCCCTTTTTCTCTTTTTCTCTGTTAGTTTGGTCTCCCTAGAAGTAGACCTGATACAAGGATTTGAATGCAAGGACATCTTTGAGAAGTGGATGGAACAGTGACAGCAGAGTGGAGAAATGATACATAGAGGACAGCTCAGTAACACAGTGAGTGACTAGAGCTCAATCCAGTGGGGTAAATTGGGAAATGATACAAAGCAGGAAATGATGCAAAACAATTCATACTTATCCCATCCAAGGGGTGAGGGAGGTGGAGTATTTCTATACTAACCTGAGAGTCAGTGATAAAGATATTTTCACAGAGATTGTTAATCCCTGGCACTTCTAGCCTTTCAAGCACATGTGCATCACAGCCTTCCACATTTCCAGAAAGTGACCTCAGCATAGATACAGATACTAGCAGTTCAGACTCAGTCAGGACCCGCTAAAATAGTAGGGTCTGACAGAATATGGACAGAAGGCTGACAGTAACTATTATTTCTTTCTTACAC
Organism: Neophocaena asiaeorientalis asiaeorientalis; assembly: GCF_003031525.2. Taxonomy (NCBI): domain Eukaryota; kingdom Metazoa; phylum Chordata; class Mammalia; order Artiodactyla; family Phocoenidae; genus Neophocaena; species Neophocaena asiaeorientalis. Next base: position 864,430 of record NW_020175319.1, read on the forward strand.
TAGTTCTTTCTTTCTCTTTGTCTCTTTAATTCTTTCTAACACCATAGCCACCATAAAAGGCTTTAAATTCACCTTGATACACTCATCGAGCATTAAAAAAAATTAAAGCTAATGAGATCTAAACAATGGGAAAATAAAAGTTTAAAAAAAGAAAGAAAGAAAAAAAAAAAAGCATGAACACAAAATACTTTTCATGCAAGGCATGAGCCACAGGTGCCCTTGAAAGCTTTCTAGACACCAACACCAAAGGTAAACATGATACAATTTATATTATCTATCGCAGAATAAAGCAATCCTGTTTCCCAGGAAAAGCACTTTTTACTAATACCAAGATCATAGAGACTTTCTACACCAGGCCCTCATAAAGTGTGTGCACTATTCGGTGTGGTAAACAATGTCATTGTCAAACTTCCTAGAGAAACAGAAGATGTACAAAGCTGGAGGGAAATCAAATTTAAGGCCTTCGGAGCAAAACTGAAAGCAAGCCTGAAAGGAATCATGTCTCCTCTGAAAACTATTCTCCAGCTTCAGAATTAAACCTTCAGGAAAGAGCTGTCACAACCAGGAATCTCTAATGGCATCATTAAGAAGTTGATAATTGGCCTGAAGATGCTTCAAGAAACCAGGGACCATCTCAATGACACACTGACCTTTGAAGAGCCTCTGGAGAAAGATCAGGGGCAGTCAATCCAAGAACTGAGGAAAATAAAATACAAGGATCAAAATCATTCTTGCTGTCATCAATGGCTATCCAAGCATGACTGCTCCAGGGACTGTCACCACTCTGGGCTTCAGGGGCAATGAGAAAGAAAGAGCTGGCAGCCATCTGCCTCAGAAGCAGTAACACAATTCCTCCAGCAATTAGACCCCATAGCCACACTGTTTAATTAAACCAACAATACAACTGGGTGATAGACCTTTCATCCCTGTCACAAAAGTTCTCCCCTCAACCTGACCCTCTAGTCTTTAGAGTTGCTGTCATCAAGATGTTCTACAGTTCCTTGATTCTAACTAGCTATATCCTACGTTTACATTTTCAAACTATTCACTCTGCTTTCTTGAAACACAACTCTATAATAAACAAGCTCACTTTTATCTTTAATCTTTTCCCTTAGCTTTTTCTTTACTTCCTTGCTTTAATGAACACATTACTTTCTCCTAAAGATATAGTTTCCCATGATAATTCTGTCTTCTATCAAAATTCATATATTATAAATTTGAGGAGAACGTTAGGGTTTTTGGTTTTTTTTTTTCATTAAGCCTTGCTATTCACAAGAGTGTTAATCCCCTGTATAAGTCAAGATAGGCTTGAATAAGCCACAGGAACAAAGACATCTGAAATTTCACGGTGTGACACAGAAGTTTCTTTCTCACTCAAGAAACAGTCTGAAGAGAAGGTCAACTGACCTTCCTCAAATAGGCTGCCTTTTTGTGTTTGTTCCAATCATCTTTTGACATTAAGGTCATCTTGGTGTCATTCAGACAAAAAGAAGAGAAATATATTGAGGAGAATACACACTATGTAAGTATTCACCTCAGCTAGAAAGTGACACGTTAGTTCTGTTTACATCTCATCAGCCATAAATCAGTCCTGTGGCTCCAAGCTAACCGAAATAGTGGTTTTGAAACATAGACTTTTAGGGTTCCCATGAAGAGGAAATAAGACTGTGGGTATCCACCACAACTCAGTATTCTGGTCAACAAACAGACATTTTGTCCTTTCTCCAACACATAGAATACACTCTTTATTCCTAAGAGGGATAGGCCAAATTACTATCTGGTCACTGTTTCTAACTCAAAATTCCAGGAGATTCCCAGTCCTCTACATCAAGTCCACATGCAACTCTTTTTTCATTTAGATAAAATATATACCTCACTTCAATATAAAATATTGAAGTATGAAAAAGATATCCACATCAGACACTTTCCCTCAAAAAGAAAGGGGTCAGGAGATAATGGAAGACACATGGCAGTCACAGGTTCATAGCAATTTTGAAATTCAGGGGACCAGGCACTGGGACTTATCCTTGTCTGGGAGATAGTCAAGATTCCATGAACTGGTTCTACTCTTTGGACGAATCTCTTTTGGTTATAGCTCTCCATGACCTCACGTTCATCTCTCAGTAAGTGTTCTCTTTCCCACTATCCTACATGGTCACATCTTAAATAAGGATTAGCTAGTGTGACCTCCTTGATGCAATGGCTGCCTCTTGATTGTGGGAAACTAGGGAAGTTGTGGGAAACCGGAAGTTGTTTTCATAACTAGAACGGCATTACAGATTTTTTACCTGGTCTTGACGTTTTCCTGGCAATATATTTTTTTTATTTTTCAAAACTTATTAGGCTTGGGTTTTGTCTTCTTCTAGTCAATTCACGGACCAATAAATACATCCAAAGTTCTTTCTAGATATAATTGTTGAGCTGTGACTTTCTCTATGTTATAATGACTATTACCTTGATGAGCTCTTGAAATAAACATGAACACAGACTATACACTCTATTTCATCTTCACCCTAAACCATTTTGGTAAAATGAAAAGTTGAACTGGATTTTGACACTCAAGAAAATTTTTATTCCATTTCTTACTATCTGGAGTCTAAAAAGATGCTTTTCCGACCCTACGTGACCCAAATATTTTTGACTCCCTATATTCCCTTTCATTTCCACTAGAAACCCAGACAATTTTTCATCATGTAAGCCCTTTCTTAAAACATTTTGCAAAATGCAGTCAATAACAGCCAACTCACATTAATTATATGATTTTTTCAAATCTCTTCCACTAAACTTGCCAGCTCAATTAGGCAAATCACCTGCTTTCAAAGTGTTACCAGAAGTGACAATTTCAATTTTCCAAATGTTTTGCCTCAACAAAACATGAGTTAACTTTTTCCAGGCTTCCAATAGCATGTCCTACCTGCTTACTCTCCTACTAATAAGCCAGTGCCATATATTTGTGGAATTCTTTGTGTGTGATATAAATTCACTTCAGCTCAAGATCAAACCTGAATAAGTATTAAAGTATTAAAATTCAGTGACTTAATACAATAGAAGTTTAGTTCTCACTCATGCCATATTCAGTTGTGAAAGGTAAGATTTCCTGGCAGCTTTCCTCTAAGTGTTCACTCATAGATCCTGTTATCTTCTATCACGTCTCTGTCATCTCAGAATCCTTTTTCCATCCACAAAAAGGCAAGAGAGATAATGGCCAAGGAGATTTCAACTGGTTTGAGAATTCAGGCCTGGAAATAGCCTACATTATTTCCGCCCACATTTACTTGACCTATTAATCATATGACTCCTTCCTAATTGCAAAGGAGGTTGGGAAATCTAGTCTTCTCCTACTCCTAGAAAAAGGACATAAAATTGATGAGATTCAACCAGTTCCTGCCAGAGTTCAGGCTTCTGGTCAACAAATACCTGCCTAAATGCATACAAAATTCTCACTCATAACAAAACAACCTGAAGTCTCCATCAGCCACTCCTTCTGGCTAAATTTCTGGAATAAAGAATGAGTCTCAGCCTTCTCTCTCATCTTTGGATATGGTTTATCCTGATCCCATAAACTGTGGACTAAAATACATACATATACATACATACATATGTATAAAATACATGCATATATATGTACATATGTATGTATAAAATACATACATATACATACATATAGTAGTGAAGCAGGGACAGGATATCAGCAGTAAATATTCCCATTTGGAAACGTGAAGAATAAAAATCTCACCATTCTCACTGGTCCAAATAATTCTGCACTGTTGCTGGCAGACACAGTGAAAGTCTCTTCCACAGGGCTTGTGATTCTAACTCTCTGGGAGACATCTCTTGTCCATTGGTCTCCATGGGCCTTGGATCCCTCCCTTTGGGAGACTTTTTATTCTTAATCACATCACTGGTCTGTCTAATAAATGCAGTTAGAACATTTCTCCTCTGAGAAGTGACTCAAAAATCAATCTATTTCCACCTTTTGTTCCTTACATCTTACAGTTTTAAGTTAATTCTGAAAACATCCAGCAGAGGCAGATGGAGGGAAGACATCAGAGGGTAGATATACTGGTTATTCCATTATCTTGTTAAAAGACTGACAACATTACTTCTTTTTCATACCAATGGCCGGAACTCAGTTGCATGGCCCCAATATAACTGCAAGGGAGGATGGGGACTGTTGTCTTCTGATGTGGCCAAGAAGAAGAAATGGGATTGGTTAGTCTCTGAAACTCTTCCCCACTCTCTTATAAAAAGCTGCTCCTTGAGAGCTATTGTTATTTGACTCTATGATTTTCCTCTCTCCCAGAACCATCATTCCCAGTAGTCCTATTCTTATCTGTCCTGCATCCAAAAAGTTGGTATTTTGAAAACTCTTCTTTTCTACCTTTATTGTCATTCACATGGTTAACTCATCCATCCTCAACTTGATTTCCTCAGCTCTGATGATCTCTTCCAACAGGATGCCTTAAGCACCTACTCAGATTCACATCCTAGAACTTATTATCATCACCTGAACCAGCTCCGTTTCCAAAATACTAATCCCACTTTCTCTCTATGCCCCCACCCAACTCAACATTGTGGTCCAAACATCATCTTTATCTTTCTTACTTTAAAAACTTCTTCATAATTCATCATTTAAAATCCACTTTTAATCAGTCTCTATGATCCTAGACCCCTGTTACTCCAGCTGACTTAGTCAATTGACCCCTTTGTACCTAGGCTAATTCCCTCTCCTTTTTCCCAATGCAATAACCTTCCCCTTTCACTAATTCTCTCATTATCCAGTTTAGTTTCTTTGATTCACCATTTCAAAAACATTCTTGGCAAAAACTTCCTTTCTATTATTCATTAAACCAATTTTGAAAGATACCAACCCTGAATGAAATCAAATATTCCCTTTCTCTCTGCTGCCATCCAAGCAACTGGATACTACTTGAGAAAACGGTACAAAAGAGCATATTGATACTATAAGATTTTACGATCTTCAAATTAAGAAGCCCTAATGCTTGCTTTAAATCAGACATTTCTCTGGTCCACAAATCTTGTCCACTTTCCACAACAATCATTTTAAACTTTTGTGCTCCCCACAGAACTCTGACTATCCAGCTTCTCGCCTCACTCTCATTGCCTAAAAAAAGAGAAATATAAGCCATAACACAGGAATCTTTTATCATCTCCCTATCAGCCTCAGAAGACTACTTTCTTCATTCCCGGGGCCCCTTCACCTCTCTCATTATAACTGAAGAGATATACATTCTCCAGTATATGACTTACCTATATTTCAGTCTTCATTCTCATCTGTTCTCATAAGAAATTACTCTCTTCTCCCCCTCTGTTATTACTCACCCCAATACTTAACTTTTCTCAATAGCATTTAATTCCACTTAAGTTTGTCTCATTTGAAAAATACAGTAAATACACTAAAAATTCTCATTTGTATCCAGAGCTTCCATCTCCATCTTTGTGTCGATGACTGCTAATTCTCCTCTGAGCTTCAATACACATAATCTTCAGCTACCCTCCTGACACACAACAAGCAGCTTGAACTGAACACACCCAAAACTATAAACACTGGCTATTTTACACTCTAAAATCTTCTTGTTTTTCCCCCTCTCATAGTGAATGGCACCACTGTTAATCCTTTTCAGAATGTCAAGTGCCTGGGAGTCATCTTTGACCACACCCTCTCTTTTTCCACCTCCATTAACAAATCCTGAATGCCACATCTCCTAAATACACCTCAAATACATCCCCTTCTATTTCCATTACCAACACTAGCCTGGACCAAAGAACCTCACATCCTTCTGGACCATCAAAACACTCCCTTTCCTCTTTCAGTTTTTAAATTCCCACTCAACTCCATTTAATCAATTCTCTTCCCTGCAAGCAGAGTGGTAGTTCCTAAATGCAAATCTGGTAATACATCACATCTGTGTAAAATCCTTAAAAGAATTATTTTTGCTCTTTGCTCTTGGGGTACAATTAAAATAGTTAATATGGCTCAACAAGGTCTGGGCCCTAAATACTGCTTTAGTATCATCTCACACCATGACCCCCTCAGCTTTCAAAGCTCTAGCTATATAGACCTTCTTTTTAATCTTCAAATAAAATATGCTCTCTCTCACCACAGGGCTTTACACATGCTGCTCTATTTTTGAATATCAGCTCTCATAACCATTTTTCACCAATTCTTTCTTACCCCTTTAGTCCTCAAATCAAATGCTATTTCCCCAGGAGAGCCTCCCTTGACATGTCAGACTAGGTCAAACACCCTTTTTCATACTAACATTGTATATCGTTCATTTTCTTCATAAGATTTATGATTTCATATTTATGTATATGATTTAAATTTATTTATGCTATTATTTCATTGGAGTCTATCTCACTCTCTCCCCAAAACTCCCCAAGTATAAGGACTATGCTTTACTCTCTGATGTGTATTTCCAACACCCAGCACAGAACAGGGGTATAGGGAGTACTCAGTAAATATTGTTGAATAAAATATATTAATTAATTTTAAGATGGCAAGATAAAGAGCAAAACAGTGTGTCCCAGATAGGCAGCTACCTTATTCAGGGATGAACCACGGAAGAATAGATGGAGAGTATACACATTATGCATTATTCAACCCCCTATAATATGTCCCTCAATTTCATTTTTTTAAAATAGTGGATGACAGTTCAAAATTATCTTCCTTGAAAAATAACTAGAGAGAAAATATTTGTGCTACCATTTTAATACAGATCCTACCAGGCTTGGGGTTAATTAATATACTGTACACACCAGGAAGATAAGTATAGATATAATCATGAAAAATTAATTTACACTATCTCAGACAAGCCTACTGAGAAAATGCTGAGTGAGACCGGCACCATATTTCAGGAACTCCAGGTTGAGGGATCTCATGGTTATGTTAGGATATGTTCTCCTAGAATTATCTCTTTCCAGGGTGAGTTTCAGAGAGGTCATATAATGGAAGGGATGGGATCCTCTGTCAATCAAAATGGTGATATAACAGGATAAACTCTTGATTAGAAATTAAAAACATGTTTCAGTCCTGGCTTTGTCACAGTGTGATATTCTGTACATTGAATAAAGTCTCTGAAACTCAGTTTTGTACCTTTCAAAATGTGAAGGTGAATTTATAAAATCCCATTCACATCCAAGAATCTCAGACTCTTAATTCAGCATCCTTGTTATGTTTCAGTAACAACCACGATGGGCAATTCAGAATTCATCTGAACACAGAGTTTAATCAAATACTGCAGGGTCAAATATAAAATCCAAAAAGTGAGAAAACACACACACACAAAGAGAAAACAAATAAATAAAACATCAAACCCTTCAATAGTTTCTTATTTTTGGCCCACCTAGTTCTTCTGTTGCTTGATATCCTGAAGAGACATATTTTATCCAAGTTTTATGCTCTTGTTAAAAAATTAATATGAATATACTAAGAATTTTCCCATCGGGTTTGCAATTATTATTTCCTACAATGTTTGGCATGCACATGGGTAGAATGAAAATATAACTTGTCCTGATTTGTTTTCCCTTTGGTGGGTCTGGATATTATCCCAGAACAATGAAGCACAAAAGGTTAAAGAGAGGTAGTAAAATGAAATATAGATGGAAGTTAGGAATTGCTCATACAGCTTGGGAAGAGTTTATCTCTAAAAATAAGAGAGCCTCCTTAAAGCAGTAGCTGCTTATTGGGCTAGATTATTAAAAAGAAATACTATGGTTGTGTCACAAAACCTGGAATAATAAAACAGCATTTCCTGAAACTAATAAAGTACACTGTGGTGTCCGAATATGGGAAGATTTGCTGAAGACAGCAACTGCTATTTAATGGCTAAAAAAGGGAAGGGGACAGAGAGGAGGAACCTTTTTGAAGTCCACATTTTGAAGTTTCAACTCACCTCAAGGCAAGAATAATCCTCATTCTCCAGTGAGGGTAAATAAGGAAGTCTTCATCAGTTAGATTCTGGTAGATAAGTAACCACATTTGAAAACGAAGTACCTACAACCACAAAGGTGTTTTAAGAATAAAATACAGATAAAGGAATTAGAACAGATTCTAGCTTATAGTAAGCAATTCATAAATATCAGTTATTATTGATCTTTATAGTCAGGGTCTTCTAAATATAACCAACATGGTAAAGAATCTAATAATATGGTTATTCTTCATTAGTCTCAGATTTCATATTTGCAAATTCACCTACTTGCTAAAATGTATTAGTAATCCCCAAAGCAATACTCGGGGTGTTTTTTGTAGTCATTCAAGAACATGCATGAAGGAGTGATACACAGTGGAACCCAATGTACAGAGTCCCAGCTGAGGTCCAATGAGGTGATGATAATATGCCCTCTTGTTGCAGTTCTCATACTGTAAACAAGTCTCCTTTCTGTGGTCTACTGAGGCCACATTTTCACATTTTTGTGCTTTTTCTTGCTGATTTTGCTGTTTAAAATGGCTCCCAAATATAGAGCTGAAATGCTGTCTAGTGTTTCTAAGTACAAGAAGGTTGTGATATGCCTTATGCAGAAAATATGTGTGTTAGATAAGCTTCATTCAGGCTTCATCCAATGCTAATGACTCAACATACTATTTAACAAGGTGTCTTTCAACAGAGACACACATAAAACAAGGTTATGTATTGACTGGTTGACAAAAACTATTGCAAGCTAAGGCTGGCATGATTCTAAACCTGTATTTCCCCCAGGAACAGTATTTGCTAACTCAGTGTTCATGGCAACTTTATAGAATATAACTACTACAAATGAGAATCAGTTTTAATAATAAAAATAAAATAATAATAGTAACAACAACCATAATAATGTACTATTTCTTGAGTTCCAGGTATTTCACATTTATTCTCTCACAGGCAACGGCTGCCCATCTCAAACACCCTCAGATCACTGCCACATTTGCCTGAAGCTGCGGCCGACAGTTTTCGTATGCTGATAGCTTTCTGCCTCAAGAACATATATGTCTCTGCCTCTGCCTATGAGGTCTCTCTGCTGCACCTGAGTGCAACTCAGAAATGTGAGCAAGTTAAAGACCCAGGGGCAGATAACCAGTGAGAAATGGGAGATTGTGGGTAAAAACCCTGACATTCCAGCAATCCTGTGGGACAATGCTGAAGTATAGTACATCTCAGAATTCCCCAGCAGAATTTAGTCAGTTTCCTGTAGGGATAAGCAACCTTGGTGGCCAATCTTTCATATTGACTAGGCTTATCTGTATAATCAACAGGATATTAAGGAAGTGATATTGTATGACTTCTGAGGATATGTCATGAAAGATATTAGGGCTTCAGCTTTGTCCTCTCTTAGATCACTTGCTCTGGGGGAAGAGAGCTGTCATGTGTTGAAAATATTCAAGCAGCCCTATGGTACATATTATAAGGAACTGAGATCTACTCCCAACAGCCAGCATCAACATATTAGCTATGTGAGTAAGCCATCCCGGAAGCAGATCCACCAGCCCCAATCCTTCAGTAACTGCATCCCTGGCCAACATCTTGATTTAAATATGTGAGAGCCTCTGAGGCAGAACCACCCATCTAAGCCTCTCTCAAATTTCTGATTAACAAAACCTATATGACATGATAAATATTTATTGTTTTTTTTTTTTTTTTTCGCAGTACGCGGGCCTCTCAGTGTTGTAGCCTCTCCCGTTGTGGAGCACAGGCTCCGGACACGCAGGCTCAGTGGCCATGGCTCACGGGCCCAGCCGCTCCACGGCATGTGGGATCGTCCCGGACCGGGGCACGAACCCGCGCCCCCTGCATCAGCAGGCGGACTCCCAACCACTGCGCCACCAGGGAAGCCCCTTATTGTTGTTTTAAGTAACTTAGTATTGGGGTAATTTGTCACACAGCAGTAGATAGCTAACATACCCAAACACTAATAATGATTTCACTGGTCTTGGTCATTTCCCTCACCCACTTTCCTCACTCTCACATGTATGCTTCATAGGATCATCTCAAAAATAAACTACACGTGCCTGTGTTGTTATTTCAGGATTTGCTTTTGGGAGCTCAAACTTTGACTCATGTATCGAAAAGGTCCTTGAAAGCAAATACATAGAATGGGATCCTGGGATTGAATCACTCACTGTCAATGGATCCCATTTATGGTGCTAATAGGGTGATGATATCTGGAAAAATGTGATTTCATAATTACTAAAACTCTTACTTTTGGTTTATTAAGAATTAGATACATGTAGAAAGGAATATATTGGCTTAGGTTGTTCTTCATTAGTCTCAGATGTCATATTTGCAAATTCACCTACTTGCTAAAATTTATTAGTAACCCCCAAAGTGATACTCAGGGTGCTTTTATAGTCATTCAAGAATATGCATGAAGGGTTGATAAGGCACAGTGGATAAGGCACAGTTCTTGAATGGTATTGGGAAAACCGGCTTTTGTTAATTGTCCTAAAGCCTTGAAGAAGAATGGCAAACATAAATTAATCTGCTATTCTCTTCAAGTATTTTCTGAAAAACAGGAGGCATTCATGTCAAAATTTAAAGAGAATACCCTTCCCCGCAGCTAGAGGGTTCCGTCAAGTATTTGATCATAAGGGTAGTAGAGCTATAAAGACTTAATACACTGGCAGCTCTCCTATGGTAAACTGAAAGCCTTATTAGGGACATGTAATAGCATCAGATGACGTGTATGTCTCACAAAATGATGCTTGACTTCTTCAATATCTACTCCTGCTTCCCTTCATTGCCTAACAACTAGAATCAGTCTATGAATAACACAGAGAAGTACAGTCTTACTTTGGTAAAAAATGTTTTATTTACCCAAGAACTACAGGATTTTGTTAATATGTACCAACAGTGACTAGTGACACAATAATGGGAGTGGATCTTAAAGATGTTGCATCAGGAGTAATTTGAGGAAGGATGTAGGAGTTTATTGATATGGGAACTCTCTCTTATGACCAAAATTTAATATCTTGGTAAGGACACTAGGATCAGATTCAAACATTAAAATGTATGGCTCCCATACTTTAAATAGGATAGTGACCTACAGGGAATGAGGTTTAGGTGCCAGATATCCCTTGATATAGAATTTAGGAAGGAAACAGAGAGGTGAGCATTAGAATAGATTTATTATGTGAAATCAGATAACCCACCAGCTGATTACTCCCTGGGAGGCCCAGAGATAACTCCATTTACTTAAGCAATAAAAATACACTAGGGAGGAGAGGGGCCATGGCTGCACTGAGAAGTGTAGTGGTGACTGTCTTCTATAGATCAGGATTAATAACAGAAGACGCTGTTATGGATCTGGGTTCACTGATATCACTGGAGATGGTAGGACTCTGGGAGAGCAGAGGCAAAATGGTGACACATAACATTGAGGCAAGGTGGATGGATTACTGTCATAGGCAATAAGAGGTGAACAAGAGGACCTTGAAACTCAGGGAACTGTTGCAATAGCTAACAATCCAACATATTCCTAGAAATGAAATAGAAGGGCAGCCAACAAAGAACTACTTGACTTATATCAAAAGCTGGTGAATTCCATTACAGCAGCAGAAAATCATGATCTCTCACCTAGTTTCCAGATTTCTGCCATTTTGAAACCCATCTATTGAAGGAGAGACTGGGCCTTCTTGAGGTAGGATCTTACAATGACAGAAGAATATGTATTAAATATTCTCTAAAACCCTCCCCAAACGGTCCTGTGGTCATTCTTCAGTGCAAAAGTATACTGCTGTAAAAGAAATATTTTTATCATCTTAGACTTGTCAGAAACATGATGTTGATCTGATAACCAGAAGATCTGAAATGCTAGCATGAATTCCTCTTAGAATGAAGGTGTATAGATATCTTTTGCTGAACCAAGATGGCAGAGTAGAAGGACGTGCTCTCACTCCCTCTTGTGAGAACACCAGAATCACAACTAGCTGCTGGAAAATCATCAACAGGAAGACACTGGAACTCACCAAAAAAGATACCCCAAAGACAAAGGAGAAGCCACAATGAGACAGTAGGAGGGGTGCAATCACAGTAAAATAAAATCCCATAACAGCTGGATGGGTGACTCACAGACTGGAGAACACTTATACAACAGAAGTCCACCCACTGGAGTGAAGATTCAGAGCCCCACATCACGTTTCCAAACTTGGGGGTCCGGCAACGGGAGGAGGAATTCCTAGTGAATGAGATTTTGAAGGCTAGTGGGATTTGATTGGAGGACTTCGACAGGACTGGGGGAAACAGACACTCCACTCTTGGAGGGCACACACAAAGCAGTGTGCACATCGGGACCCAGGGGAAGGAGAAGTGACCCCAGGGGAGACTGAAGCAGACCTACCTGCTAGTGTTGGAGGGGCTCCTGCAGAGGCGGGGTGTGGCTGTGGCTCAATGTGGGGACAAGGACACTGGCAGCAGAAGTTCTGGGAAGTACTCCTTGGCCTGAGCCATCCCAGAGTCTGCCACTAGCCACAAAAAAGAGCCCAAGTAGGCTCCAGTGTTGGGTTGCCTCTGGCCAAACAACCAACAGGGAGGAAACCCAGCCCCACCCATCAGCAGTCAAGCAGATTAAAGTTTTACTGAGCTCTGCCCACCAGAGCAACAGTCCGCTCTGCCCACCACCAGTCTCTCCCATCAGGAAACTTGCACAAGCCTCTTAGATAGCCTCATCCACCAGAGGGCAGATATCAGAAGCAAGAAGAACTACAATCCTGCAGCCAATGGAACAAAAACCACATTCACAGAAAGATAGACAAGATGAAAAGGGGAGAGGGCTATGTACCACATGAAGGAAAAAGATAAAACCCCAGAAAAACAACTAAATGAAGTGGAGATAGACAACCTTCCAGAAAAAGAATTCAGAATAATGAGTGAAGATGACCCAGGACCTCGGAAAAAGAATGGAGGCAAAGATCAAGAAGATGCAAGAAATGTTTAACAAAGACCTAGAAGAATTAAAGAACAAACAAACAGAGATGAACAATACAATAACTGAAATGAAAATGACACTAGAAGGAAATCAATAGCAGAATAACTGAGGCAGAAGAACGGATAAGTGACCTGGAAGACAGAATGGTGGAATTCATGGCTGCGGAACAGAATAAAACAGCAGATTACACTTTCTTCTCAAGTGCACACAGAACATTCTCCAGGATAGATCACACCATGGGTCACCAATCAAGCCTCAGTAAATTAAAGAAAATTGAAATGATATCAAGCATCTTCTCTGACCACAATGCTATGAGATTAGCAATGATTTACGGGAAACAAAAGTAAAAAACAGAAACACATGGAGGCTAAGCAATATGTATAACCAAGAGATCACTGAAGAAATCAAAGAGGAAATCAAAAAATACCTAGAGACAAATGACAATGAAAACATGATGATCCAAAACCTATGGGATGCAGCAAAAGCAGTTCTAAGAGGGTAGTTTATAGCTACAAGCCTACCTCAAGGAACAAGAAAAATCTCAAACAAACAATCTAACCTTACACCTAAAGGAACTGGAGAAAGAAGAACAAACAAAACCCAAAGTTACCAGAAGGAAAGAAATCATAAATATCAGAGCAGAAATAAATGAAATAGAAACAAAGAAAACAATAGCAAAGATCAATAAAACTAAAAGCTGGTTCTTTGAGAAGATAAACAAAATTGATAAACCATTAGCCAGACTCATCAAGGAAAAAGAGGGAGTGGACTCAAATCAATAAACTTATAAATGAAAAGGAGGTTACAACAGTCACTGCAGAAATATAAAGCATCTTAAGAGACTACTACAAGCAACTCTATGCCAATATAATGGACAATCTGGAAGAAATGGACAAATTCTCAAAAGGTATAACCTTCCAAGACTGAACCAGGAAGAAATAGAAAATATGAACAGACCAGTCATAAGTAATGAAATTGAAACTGTGATTAAAAATCTTCCAACAAACAAAAGTGCAGACCAGATGACTTCACAGGTGAATTCTATCAAACATTTAGAGAAGGGCTAACACCCATCCTTCTCAATCTCTTCCAAAAAACTGCAGAGGAAGGAACACTCCCAAAATCATTCTATGAGGCCACTATCACCCTGATACCAAAAGCAAAGATACTACAAAAAAAGAAAATTACAGACCAATATCACTGATGAATATAGATGCAAATATCCTCAACAAAATACTAGCAAACAGAATCCAACATCACATTAAAAGGATCGTACACCATGATCAAGTGGGATTTATCCCAGGGATGCAAGGATTCTTCAGTGTACACAAATCAATCAATGGGATACACCATATTAACAAACTGAAGAATAAAAACCATATGATCATCCCAGTAGATGCAGAAAAAGCTTTTGACAAAATTCAACACCCATTTATGAAAAAGACTCTCCAGAAACTGGGCACAGAGGGACCCTACCTCAACATAATAAAGGCCATATACGACAAACCCACAGCAAATATCATTCTGAGTTGTGAAAAACTGAGAGCATTTCCTCGAAGATCAGGAACAAGCCTCGGATGTGCACTCTCACCACTATTATTCAACATAATTTTGGAAGTCCTAGCCATGGCAATTAGAGAAGAAAAAGAAATAAAAGGAATACGAATTGGAAAAGAAGTAAACCTGTCACTGTTTGCAGATGACATGATACTATACATAGAGAAACCTAAGGATGCCACCAGAAAACTACTAGAGCTAATCAATGCATTTGGTAAGGTAGCAGGATACAAAACTAATGCACAAAAATCTCTTGCATTCCTACACACTAATGATGAAAAATCTGAAAGAGAAACTAAGGGAACACTTCCATTTACCATTGCAACAAAAACAATAGACTACCTAGGAATAAACCTACCTAGGGAGACAAAAGACCTGTAGGCAGAAAACTATAAGACACGACACTGATGAGAGAAATTAAAGATGATACCAACAGATGGAGAGATATACCATGTTCTTGGATTGGAAGAGTCAATATTGTGAAAATGACTATACTACCCAAAGCGATCTACAGATTCAATGCAATCTCTATCAAATTACCAATGGCATTTTTTAAAGAACTAGAACAGATAATCTTACAATTTGTATGGAGACACAAAAAACCCCGAATAGCCAAAGCAGTCTTGAGGGGAAAAAATGGAGCTGGAGGAATCAGATTCCCTGACTTCAGACTATACTACAAAGCTACAGTAATCAAGAAAATATGGTACTGGCACAAAAAGAGAAACATAGATCAATGGAACAAAATAGAAAGCCCAGAGATAAACCCATGCACCTATGGCAACTAATCTATGAAAAGGAGGCAAGGATATACAATGGAGAAAAGACAGTCTCTTCAATAAGTGGTGCTGGGAAAACTGGACAGCTACATGTAAAAGAATAAAATTAGAACACTCCCTAACACCATACACAAAAATAAACTCAAAATGGATTAGAGACCTAAATGTAAGACCAGACACTATGAAACTCTTAGAGGAAAATATAGGAAGATCACTCTTCGACATAAATCACAGGAAGATCTTTTTTGATCCACCTCCTAGAGTAATGGAAAAAAAACAAAAGTAAACAAATGTGACCTAATGAAACTTCAGAGCTTTTGCACGGCAAAGGAAATCATAAACAAGATGAAAAGACAACCCTCAGAATGGGAGAAAATATTTGCAAAGCAATCAATGCACAAAGGATTAATCTCCTAAATATATAAGCAGCTTATGCTGCTCAATATTAAAAAAACAAACAATCCAGTCCAAAAATGGGTGGAAGACCTAAATAGACATTTCTGCATAGAAGACATACAGATGGCCAAGCAGCACATGAAAAGCTGCCCAACGTCACTAATTATTAGAGAAATGCAAATTAAAACTACAATGAGGTATCACCTCACACCAGTTAGAATGGGCATCATCAGAAAATCTACAAACAACAAATGCTGGAGAGGGTGTGGAGAAAAGGGAACCCTCTTGCACTTTTCCTGGGAATGTAAATTGATACAGCCACTATGGAGAACAGTATAGAGGATCCTTAAAAAACTAAAAATAGAATTACCATATGATCCAGCAATCCCACTACTGGGCATATATCCAGAGAAAACCATAATTCAAAAAGACACGTGCACTCCAATGTTCATTGCAGCACTGTTTACAATAGCCAGGTCATGGAAGCAACGCAAATGCCCATCCACAGAGACGAGTGGATAAGGAAGATGTGGTACACATATACAGTGAATATTACTCAGCCATAAAAAGGAAAGAAATTGTGTCATTTGTTGAGATGTGGATGGATCTAGGCACTGTCACAGAGTAAAGTTAAGTCAGAAAGAGAAAAAACAATATCGTATATTAATGCACATATGTGGAAACTAGAAAAATGGTACAGATGAACCGGTTTGCAGGGCAGAAATAGAGACACAGATGTAGAGAACAAACCTATGGACACTAAGGGGGGAAAGTGGCGGGGGGTGGGGGTGGTGGTGGTGTGATGAATTTGGTAATTGGGATTGACATGTATACACTGATGTGTATAAAATTAATGACTAATAAGAACCTGCTGTCTAAAAAAATAAAATAAAATATAAAAATTAAAATAAAAGAATGAAGGTGTATAAATTCTAGGTAACAAACAAAACCCTGGATGAGGTCTATATTACAACAAGCCCATAGAATTGTCCTGTGTTTTGGTTTTCCATCTAGTACCTGGATCCACAGACTGGTGGTACAGAGATTAGTGCTACCTTAAAATATTTGAATGGGGACTGGGATATCCAGCATATCCCCATTTGATTCATTGGAATGGCCTCTGCAAGAGACAACTGTATCATGGCAGATTAAGGATATCATCATTTAAACATAACTGAATGATAGCCCCAATCACGTCTACTCTGCTGGATATATCTTTAAAAGAACAGATCAACATGGGCTTGGCAGTAGGTACGGGGTCATGGATCTGACAAATGTGTTCTTTTCAATCTCCAACAGGAAAGAGAATCGAAAGCAGCTTTCATCCACTTGGCATAGATTCACTTATCTTAACTTTCCAGCTTTCACTTGGGGTAATGTCCAAAGGGACTAAGATTTCCTTGGTAGTCTGAAGAATATCATCCTGCATCCTCTATATTAATAAGGAGGATAATGTAAAAAATGGTCCAAATCTCCATGAAGGTGTGAAGACCTTCCAAATCCTGGGTGTATTGCCAACACATAGACCTCAGCTCTTAGTCCCCCTGGGGATTGCCCCTGCTGGAAAGAGCCACCTTAGCCTGGTTTGTGCCCTCTTCCTGGGGTGGGCTGTCTCCAATGACTGATCAATGTTGAGTTATGAAGCCCTGACTGACTCTCCTTACCTGGGGAAACTTCTTTAAGGGGAAGGTTTATTCCAGCTCCAGTGTTTCTATTGAAACTGCATCATAGCTCATCACCTTCTGACCAGTTACCCTTCTTCATTTACCTTCTACAGTGTTGCTCCAAAGAATACACCGTAATAAACCTCCTGCATGCTAACTTTGGTCTTGTGATCTTCTTCCTTGAGAACTCAATCTGAAACATTACAGTATTTGAACCTAGTGAAGAAAAAAAGGGCAGATATTTTGAATGCCCTCTCAAGACACATGCTTGTGAGACTACAGAATATAAACCTTACAGAAATTCAAGGGACTGCCACTTTTGTGAAGTTTTAGGAGCAAAATTGTCTAGGATGGGCTGGAACACTGCTTTTAAAGTAATACAAAAGTTACTGTACTTTGTGTCTTCAGCATGAAGGAAAATGCATAGTGCTTGATGAACCACTTTGGGTTTTGTGGCAGAGAGTATTTCTAAACCAAAAGAGGATTTTGCATTAGATATAGGCTAGAGTACAACCTGCCGTTCTGCTCAGGTCATAGCAGATCCATCAATGCTAGAGAGTCTGCAGCAGATAAGCGTGGCATGTAGAGAGTTTAGTAAGTGTAATAGGAAAATTACAATGAAGTTCCGTAGTATTCTGGAGCAAACCCATGTCTTCTTCAGCAGAGTATTACTCATTGTTTTAAAACCTGCTTCTGGAATGCTACTGGGCCTTAGTAAAGACTAAATGCTACACCATGGGAAATAAAATATCTATGAAAATGTAGTTGCCTACCATGTCTTGGGTATTGTCAGACTCCCCAATTCATTGAGCTAAATGGATGCAGAACCAATCCATCATATGGTAATAGAAAATTTTGTACTAGAACTGATCAGGTTCAGAAGGCCAAAGGAAGTTACATACCAGATACTCTACATGCCAGTGTCACCTACCTATGCTATGCCAAGACCTTACCCTCAGTTCACATTATGGACTTGTGGGAGTCCCCCAAGACCAGCTGACGTAGGAGAAAGAAAACCAGGCTTGGTTCATGGATAGACCAGCTCAAAATACTGATGTGAGCAAAAATGGACTACATTCACTTTATACCTCCACTCAGGGGTCCTGGTGAGGAAGAACCTTCCCAGCAAGCAGAATATAGAGGTGGATTTGGTCAACACCTTCATATAGAGCATGGATTAGCAAACAATGGCCCATGAGCCAAATACAGTCAACTGCCAGATCTTGTAAATAAAGTTTTTTTGGTCATAGCTAGACCCATTTTTTTCTGTATTGCCTACAGCTGCTTTCACACTAAAATGAGAGTTGAGACAAATGAATGAAATGAAAGCTGCGAAGCCAGATTTAAGTATTTATTATCCAGCCTGACCCCTGATATAGAGAAAGAAGTAGCTTAGTATATGGGTATACATGTACTATTGGGTAGTGGAGAGTGGCTCAGATGTTGGGAAGGGGTCTGGAAAGAGCAAGATCAGATGATTGGAGATAAGAAGTTTGGGGGAAGAGGTAGTTTATGAGAATGAGCACAGATTGTGTGGGTAATGATCTGTCATTTCAATGTCCATCAGAAAGCATCCACTTCAGAGGAAGCATTTAATAAGAAGTGGATAGAATGGCACATCCAGAGGTGGTTAGCCATCCTCTTTCCATGAATAACCTAATGCTTGAACATGAAGTAGTCACGGTGGTAGGAATGGAGGTTATTTTTGGACCATTAGCATTAACTCCCTCCTAGCAAAGCTAATCTAACAGCTGTCACTGTTGGCATGTCAGCACCCAAAACACACACTGAACCTTTATAAGTAGGGTCCTTTGAGAAGACCATCCAGCCACTTGGTAAAATTGTTTACTTTGGGCCCCATCAATCCTGGAGATGCATCCATTCATCTCTACAGGGATTGTTACTTATTTGGAATATGAGTTTTACTTCCTTGTCCACATTTCCTGGGCCAGCATCAACCGAAGACTCAGAGAGCAACTGATTAGTGACATAAAATACCACCAAAGATTGCTTCAGACTAAGGGAACAATTTTATGATTAAGAAGGTACACATGACTATGGAATTAATAGGTGCTAGCATCACTCAAACACTACTATTTTGATTGAATTTTTTAATGGACTTTTAAAGACTCAGCTAAGGAACCATCTTGAGAACAATACCCTGAACGGTTGGAACACTGTCCTCTAGGATGTGGTGTATATCAATACTTTGAACCAACAGCCACTAACATGTAGAAGTAGCATTGGCCTTGGGGCCAATGCTTGGGGAAATTTTGCATCCTTTACTCACTGTTATTGGTTATATTGTGTTCACCAAAAAGATAGATTGAACTCCTAACCTCCTGTATCTGTAAATGTAAATTTGTAATCCTCTTGTCCTGCCTCTGGATTTACTTGCCTCTGTGATAAACGATTTCTGGAATGATGGCTGTGCCCTATCTCAAGTGCATGCATCTTTCTACATCTCTTGCCTGAGTGTTTTAAATGGCATCATGAGGGTGCTTGGATGTATGAAGGTACAAACTACTCAAAGCAGAGTGAGAGTTAAAATTCCCAGGGAAGAAGAGAATGTGCAAAAGTGCCCCAACCTCCCATCCTCTATCAGGACCTTTCATGTGGTTTCTTCAAGGGGCCTCAGGGCAATTGTGTCCCAGTTGCCCAAAGTGTAGTCTATACCCTTTATCTTTTTGTTCCCCAGCTCAGTTTCCCACTCACTTGTATTCCCAATGGTTATATTCAAGTCCTTATCTCATGGTCTGCTTTTGGAGAAAACTCAGTTCATATACTTACCTTTCAAAACTATCACAAGGTGAGTATAATTATCCATATTTTATGGATAGAAAAATAAGACTCAAAAAATATTAAATAACCTGACCAAGATCCCAAGCATTAGTGGAAGACAATTTTAATTGATACTTAACTTTATTTCTTTACATAATTTTGTTTCATTTGCATGCCACTTAGATTATTTCACCCAATTTGAATATATATATTTAAAAGGAAAAGTCACTATAACAATAAATGTAAACCCCCTAACACTTGCTATAAATACAGGACAACAATAAAACTGTGTACAATAATTAAACTAATCCATGATACAACTAAAGGCCAATGACAGCTATATTCTAATGATATGAGGTGATTCTAAAAAGACTTTTCTTTTTGCTTCTGGCATTAGTTTCTCCCTTTCCCCCATCTTCTGTTTTGCTTCAGCTACGTTGCTCAAAACTAAATACAACATTCATTTCTCTCTCCCATCCCCACCATGGAGCATGCTCTTAAAATCATCTTTATCACAGCTCTGAAAACCACATTACATTGTAAAGGCATAGTCCGTGAAATTCTCCCCATTGAATTTCTTTTCCTTCTAGAACACTTGTTAGGTTTTTTTTTTTTTTTTTTTT
This sequence comes from Neophocaena asiaeorientalis asiaeorientalis, assembly GCF_003031525.2. Lineage (NCBI taxonomy): Eukaryota > Metazoa > Chordata > Mammalia > Artiodactyla > Phocoenidae > Neophocaena > Neophocaena asiaeorientalis. The sequence goes on from NW_020175319.1 coordinate 885,151, forward strand.
TTTTTGCGGTATGCGGGCCTCTCACTGTTGTGGCCTCTCCCGTTGCGGAGCACAAGCCCGAGACGCGCAGGCCCAGCGGCCATGGCCCATGGGCCCAGCCGCTCCGCGGCATGTGGGATCCTCCCAGACCGGGTCATGAATCCATGTCCCCTGAATCGGCAGGCGCACTCCCAACCACTGCACCTCCAGGGAAGCCACACTTGTTAGCTTTTAATGCCTAACTTTATAGAATGCACTTATCTATAGATACAACTTTTTTTTCAGCCAATATGCCTAAGAAAAATTTATATCTACCTTCCCAGTTCTAAATGCAACATTTACAATGTGCAGTAAAAGGACAATGGGCAGTAACAGCTATGAGTTACCATTCCAGACACAATTGATAGAGGATTAGCATCATGGTGGACCTTTTGAAAAGCACTCTGAGCATCAACTAAGGGGATGTGGAACTCAGTGTTGCTGGTGCCAAGAGGCAAAACAGGGTCATACTCAATATGAGTTTTTTTCCTGCCTGCCATCGTGGCCTTGTCCTGAGTGGATTTCTGTAGTATTGTTTATGTTTAGCACTTGTTTTTGCTTAGTGCTGTTCAATAACTCCCCCGGGAAGTTAACATTTTGCTAAAGAATAGAGAAAGAGTCAAACTAAAGGAGAAAGACAATTACAAGAAAAGAAAAGATGTTACTGCATAAAAGGTGATTCAACATGATTACTACATTGATGATCAGTTTTAGTTACATGTTAGGAACGTGGTTGTGGATTTTGAGATCATGTGTAACACATTATAATTTTTACCACTTAAAGTAAGGGGAAATTGGCTCCCAGTTGCTGTTTGAATGCAGAATGCCTGATTTTTCAGGAATAGATTACTGATGACAGCAGTTAGGTAACTATCTATCATTCATCTATCTATCTTCATCATCATGATCATCTATCCTGCTCATCTTTAAAAAATAATCAAAAGTGACTCATAGTACAGAAAATATAAAGTTTGAAAAACTGAAATAAAGGAATATAAAAACAAAAATCCTAGGAAGAATAAGAAAATAAATACAGCAGACGAACATGAGTGTAGCATCATCATCTATATCTGTTTCCTAATAAGAAAAATAACAAAGTGTAATTTCTGCCAATTTCTGTGGCAGAAAAAGAAAATTCCCAATACAAAATTTAAAATTTTATTTTTCATATGGACTTTTATATAGGGAATGGTTTAGCAAAAAATATGAACATGGTATGAATATGGCTTTTTATTGTGAAGACCCACAAGGTCAGCCAAAAGCATTCTGTTAAAGCACAGCTCCACAATGACAATTTAGTGAGTGGTTAAGATGATATGGACTCATTTGAAAAATGATAGAACCTAAATGTAGGAAATAATGTAAAATCGATTTCTTTATTCCTTAACCTTTTTCTTTCTTTTCTCCTCTCCCTCTCTCTCTCTCATTACTATTTCTCAGAACTAACGTTTTGGTACAAGTTGGTCTTCGGACAATAGGGATGTGCCTACTTTTATGAAAGTACAAATGCTGATATTCCATGTTAGTGGCTAGGACAAAAAGCTACTTTTAGGAAGTTAGACATTATTGGCACTTAACTGAGACTAAATCGTAATCCCAACCATTTCCCTACACATTCTTCAAAGGAAGATTTTCTCCTGAATGTCTCTTCCTATTGAACTTGTGTAGTCTTGACATTTAGTTGACAATCAACAAGTATCTTTTAATCGACTAATACAAAATAACCACTCCATTCTGGATGGGAAATGGAGAACCTTCTTTGGCCAGCCATTACCTTAAGCCAACATTCAGCTGATACTATTGTTTCAAAAAGAGACTGAAGTCTCCTTGACAGCTTGGTTCCTCTGGTAGCTAAGGTTGACCAAAGAGAACAAAATTCATAATGAAGGAATTGATGCAAAGCCTGGCTTATCCACTGGTCACCATTGTACAGATACAGACATATCCTGTATACTTCAGAGTTGAATATTCATAAGCCCTCCCTTTGCCTTTGATTGTGAGGACAATGTATACATGACTGATCTCCCTATTTACATCATTTTTTTGCTAATTGTTCTAAATAAGTGTTTCTGAGTTATTCTTTGAGATAATTATATTAAAAGTGTATATGTACATACAGTTCTTTTGTTATCCCTCTAAAATCCATTCATAGAAGAAACCACAAGCATCTTCCAAGGCTGAGATCTATGAAGGCTTAAGTAAAACAGCAACATGGTCAGTTTGATGGAACTATATTATAGCAATATCCCAAGGAAGTGTTTCACAGCTACCTTTTTTTTTCTCATGAAAGTGATGGTATGTGCTCTGAATTGTTTTCCCAAATAAGATAAATAACTTAAAAACCATCCATTAAAAAAAAAAGTCATCATAGTTTCAGAAGTTGAATGTGTCCTACTCCTCTTGCCTAAGTGGAATCAGAATTGTGCCAGGCCATTGGATCGGCTTTGATCTGAGATTGGCATCCACCATCTACTCTGAGGCTGCTCAGAAAGTCAAAGGTGGGAGGATGAGATAACTTTGTGTTCCTATGAGGAAGCCAGCCTCTAAACAACAGAAGACTGCATGCCAACACTACACACACACACAGAGGTATATATACCTATCTGTATCTATAGCTATATCTATATCTATATCTATATCTGTATCTGTATCTATATCTATATCTGTATCTATATCTATATCTCTTTCTATATCTATCTGTATTGTGCCAAATACTTAGAAGTGGGATGGGACATGATATAGGGGTAGAGGCAGGTAATTGGCAAATAACAGAACGCATTGAGTGTATGTCTGGAACATAAATAAGCATTACAACTTATTTCACCTGGTTGTTTGGGGCTTGTGTACTAAGTTTAGACAGCTCATGTGTCTAAAATAAAAACAAAATAAAAAAGATTCCCTCAATATATCTGACATTAAATCAAAACAAATCTTTCTCCTTCAACCCACTATATTGAGACTGGGGGCAGTTCTACCTCTATCCATTTATCTGAATAGTATAAGAGAGAATAGACAAGGAAAACAAAGTCACTTTCTTCCCTACAGGATGCCTCTTGGTGGTATCCCTGTTTTGTAGTCTCCACCACATTGGCTGGCCCTATGTTAACACTTCTACCTATTCCCATATGGTTTCTCTTTTCTCTGCCAACATTGAACTGTGTACAAATAGCCATCTGGATTCAGGCCAGAAGCATGATGAATCACTGCCTAACTTGCCTACTGCTCTCTTCTGTTTCTATTTTCTCTAACCTGTGCTCTTAATCTATCACAGAAAAGAGGAGACAGAGGCCACTGGTGAATTTTGTATTTCATAAATCTTGTCACGCAGGCCAGGCTTCAGTTGCCCCCTCTCTTTATTCAAGTAGGGAACTCGATGAATCGAATATCACTTGCTCTGGGTTGGATCCCTGAGGGCTACCCATGGCTAAGCCCTTTGCTTTCCAGGACAGCAAGCACAGAGGACTGCCATGCAAGATCAAGGCTCTTGGTGACCAGCTCATCGCCTTTTCCCACAAAGCACAGCTTTCAAAGACAGAGTTCAGGAGGGAGCCCATCGGGGTAACTCATTTTGTCCAAAGAAACAAAGCCACACGTTTGCGTGATTTTTTCAGAGGGTTGCAGAATATTTGCATATGTTGAAAAGAAGAATACCTTGCAAACACAGAGCTCTGTATTCTTCGGTGTGTTACAGGTAAAAATGTTATTATGTGGTTGTTATAGTACCCTACCCTCTGAGGCAGACAGGCCTGGCATAATTGTGATATATTGATAAATGAGAAAATGGAGCCATTGAGAGTTTAAATAACTGGATCACGGCGTCAAACCTCTCAGAGGGGAGACTACAACCAGAAACTCAAACCCAGAGCTCTTTTTAGTGCACTACACTCCCCACATTGTCTACCAGAAATTTGGAAATTCTTTGTGTGCTTGTATGACCAAGTTTTTTTCCTGGCTGAAACCTACTCTGTATCCACTTTCACTTTATGAAATAAAATTGACAATCAAAAAGGAAGTAAATAGTGTCAGAATTGTATCTCTCCCTTTGACTCTCTCTGCAACTTTACGGTAAGCACCCTTCCATCTTCTTTCAGAAGACTCATATTATCAAGGAAAATATTCTCCAACAATGAGAAACAACCTTCCAGGGCACGAGGAGTGCAAATACCATAAAAAATATGTATATGAATAGGGTGGCTTCTTCTTCTTGACAAGCATCCTTGTTCTGTGTTACAACCCCCAGATAACTGAACTCCCTATTCATGCCTCTGTAAATAGCCCTTCTACTAAATTCTTCTCCAGTTAACTTACTTTGTGTGTGTTATCTGTTTCCTTTTGGCATTTTGACTAATATAAGCCAGTCCCTTTATCACTCTGAATTTCTTTTTCTTCATCAACAAAATGGGACTAATAGTATTTATCTTGCATGATTCTTATAAGAATCAAAATTTGTAGTCAATAAACAAAAAATTGACAAAGGCTAATTAGGTGTCAGGCAATTAGCTGGGCTCTAGAAATCCAGCAATAAAATAATATAGACAAGGTATAACAGTTATAATACTGCTGTGTAACAAACCATCCCCCAAATTCCACAGCTGGAAATGACCATTTCATTTACTGATAAATCAGTAGGTCAGTAATTTGGGCTTGATATACCTCGGTGGGTTTTCAACTGACTTCACTCGGAATCACTCACTGTGGTGTCAGTCAGCTGGTGGCTGGACTGAGGCTGAATAGTCTAATGTGGTCTCATTCACATGCTGGATATTGGTGCTGACCTCTGCTCTATATGGTTACTCATCTTCAAGAAAGCTAATCTTGGCTTCTTTACACGGTGGCCTTAGCTCCAAGAGCAGAAACTACAAGGCCTCTGAGGCCTAGGCTCAGAACTCCAAATGTTACATCTACTGCACTTCATTAATCAAAGGCCAGCCTAGACCCAAGTGGCTGAAAAAGCAGATTCCACCTTTTCTTGGAAGGAACAGTAAAATCTTATTTCAAATGGGGTATACATCTTGATTTGCAGCCATTTTTTTGCATCGTACTACACAAGGTTTTTGACTTCATAGAACATATGCTCTGGTATGAAAAACTCCTGTGTAATATAAGATGCACAATTTATTCATTCATTCAACAAAGATGTATTGAGCACAAGGCATTGGGTGCTTGAGATACGCCAAACCATAGTAGTTAATCACAATCCAAAATAAATAAAATATACCTTGCCAACCCGTTGCTTTGTCTCCAGTTTTGGTCAGAAACAATCAGTCAGAAAGAAAACTCCTTGAAACTAAATCCAAAGACCCACACTTCAACTTAGGCAAAATATATAATGGATAATGACAGTAATTATATCTCCCTCCTTTCCTGCTGTTAACGTTATTGCCACCTCCCCTTGAATTGAAAAACAATGTCTTAACCCCACTCTTCTGGGTACCTGGCAAGTTTGTATCTGGACCATGCTTTGGTGCCCTCTTACTCCCATTCCAATTCCACAGCTTTACCTGGGCAATCTGGCACCATCAACAAGAGGGCACCCTGCTCCCCAAAGCCCATTCATCTTATAAGGATTTCACACAGCAACAAGCTTGTTCAAGGAGTCATTGTGCCTTTACTCCCCTCGATATCTTCTTTTTTCCTTCCAGGTTTATTGAGATATAAATGACATGGAGCACTGTGTAAGTTTAAGGTGTACAGCATAATGATTTCACTTACATGGATCATGAAATGATTATCAAAATAAGTTTAGTGGACATCCATCGTCTCACATAGATACAAACTTAAAGAAATAGAGGGCTTCCCTGGTGGCGCACTGGTTGAGAATCTGCCTGCTAATGCAGGGGACACGGGTTGGAGCCCTGGTTTGGGAGGATCCCACGTGCCGCGGAGCAACTAGGCCCGTGAGCCACAACTACTGAGCCTGCGCGTCTGGAGCCCGGGCTCCGCAACAAGAGAGGCCGCGATAGTGAGAGGCCCGCGCACCGCGATGAAGAGTGGCCCCCACTTGCCACAACTAGAGAAAGCCCTCGCACAGAAACAAAGACCCAACGCAGCAAAAATAAATAAATAAAAGACTAAACTCCTACCCCCAACATCTTCTTTAAAAAAAAAAAAGAAAAGAAAAAATTTCTCTTCGGGTTTACTCTCTTAACAACTTTCATATATAACAGGCAGCCACGTTCATTATATTTATCATATACATTACATCCCTAGTACTTATGTACTTTACAGCTGGATGTTTGTATCTTTTGACTACATTCATCCAATTCCCCCTCCCCAACTTCTCACCTCTGGTAACCACAAATCTGATCTCTTTTTCTATGAGTTTGTTCTTGAAGTTTAATTGACCTACAACACTATGTTAGTTCCTGTTACACAACATCGTGATTTGGTATTTCTATAAATTACGAAATGATCACCACGATAAGTCTAGTTACAATATGTCACCATACAAAGGTATTACATAGTTATTGACTATATTCTCCACACTGTACATAGCAACCTCTCTATATAAATATGTAATTATTTTAAATTGCTGATCTCTTAGGTTCAAACACATTTTAACAGCCCTGCATTTTTACTCCCTCTGCCCCAGCATTTACTGTTTTTGATATCATATTTTATACCATTTTGTTTCATGCATCCCTTAACTATACTTATTGTGGATATAGATGATTTTACTACTTTTGTCTTTTATCCTTGCTACTAGCTTTATATATGGCTGATTTACTACCTTTACTGTATATTTCTCTTTACGAATGAGGTTTTTCCTTTCATAATTTTCATGTTTCTAGTTGTGGCATTTTCTTTTTTGCTTAGAGAAGTCCCTTTAACATTTCTTGTAAGGCTCATTTGATGGTGCTGAACTCTTATAGCTTTTGCTTATCTGTAAAACTTTTGACCTCTCCATAAAGTGTGAATGAAAGCTTTGCTGGGAAGATTATTCTTGGTTGTAGGTTGTTCCCTTTCATCACTTTAAATATATTGTGCCACACCCTTCTGATCTGCAGAGTTTCTGCTGAAAAGTTAGCCAATAGCCTTACAGGAGTTCCCTCATATGTACCTTTTTGCTTTTCCCTTGCTGTTTTTAATATTCTTTTTTTTTTTTAATATCTTTATTGGAGTATAATTGCTTTACATTGTTGTGTTAGTTGCTGCTGTATAACAAAGTGAATCAGCTATACGTATACATATATCCCCAAATCCCCTCCCTCTTGCATCCCCCTCCTACCCTCCCTATCCCACCCATCTAGGAGGTCACAAAGCACCGAGCTGATCTCCCTGTGCTATGCAGATGCTTCCCACTAGCTATCTGTTTTACATTTGGTAGTGTATATATGTCAATGCCACTCTCTCACTTCATCTCAGGTTACCCTTCCACCTCCCTGTGTCTTCAAGTCCTTTCTCTACGCCGGTGTCTTTATTATTTTTATTAATGGTTCTTCATAACCATTTTTTTTTAGATTCCATATATATGTGTTAGCATACGGTATTTGTTTTTCTCTTTCTGACTTACTTCACTCTGTATGACAGATTCTAGGTCCATCCACCTCACTACAAATAACACAATTTCATTTCTTTTTATGGCTGAGTATATACAATATTCCATTGTATATATGTGCCACATCTTCTTTATCCATTCATCTGTTGATGGACACTTAGGTTGCTTCCATGTCCTGGCTATTGGAAA
>NW_020175319.1:893067-917902 GCF_003031525.2 Neophocaena asiaeorientalis asiaeorientalis
TGCAATGAACATTGTGGTACATGACTCTTTGAATTATGGTTTTCTCAGGGTAAATACCCAGTAGTGGGATTGCTGGGTCATATGGTAATTCTATTTTTACTTTTTAAAGGAACCTCCATACTGTTCTCCATAGTGGTTTTATCAATTTACATTCCCACCAGCAGTGCAAGAGGGTTCCCTTTTCTTCACACCCTCTCCAGCATTTATTGTTTGTAGAGCTTTTGGTGATGGCCATTCTGACTGGTGCGAGGAGATATCTCTTTGTAGTTTTGATTTGCATTTCTCTAATGATTAGTGATGTAGAGCATTCTTTCATGTGTTTGTTGGCCATCTGTATATCTTCTTTGGAGAAATGTCTATTTAGGTCTTCTGCCCATTTTTGGATTGGGTTGTTTGTTTTTTTTATATTGAGCTGCATGAGGTGCTTGTATATTTTGGAGATTAATCCTTTGTCCACTGCTTTGATTGCAAATATTTTCTCCCATTCTGAAGGCTGCCTTTTTGTCTTGTTTATGGCTTCCTTTGCTGTGCAAAAGCTTTTAAGTTTCATTAGGTCCCATTTGTTTATTTTTGTTTTTATTTCCAATTTTCTAGAAGGTGGGTCAAAAAAGATGTTGCTGTGATTTACGTCATAGAGTGTTCTGCCTATGTTTTCCTCAAAGCATTTTATAGTGCCTGGCCTTACATTTAGGTCTTTAATCCATTTGGAGTTTATTTCCATGTATGGTGTTAGGGAGTGTTCTAAGTTCATTCTTTTACATGTAGCTGTCCAGTTTTCCCAGCACCACTTATTGAAGAGGCTGTCTTATCTCCATTGTATATTCTTGCCTCCTTTATCAAAGATAGGGTAACCATAGGTGTGTGGCTTTATCTCTGGGCTTTCTATACTGTTCCATTGATCTATATGTTTGTTTTTGTGCCAGTAGCATACTGTCTTGATTACTGTAGTTTTTTAGTGTAGTCTGCAGTCAGGGAGCCTGACTCCTCCAGCTCTGTTTTTCATTCCCAAGATTGCTTTGGCTATTTGGGGTCTTCTGTGTTTCCATACAAATTGTGAAATTTTTTGCTCTAGTTCTGTAAAAAATGCCATTGGTGGTTTGATAGGGATTGCACTGAATCTGCTTTGGGGAGTATAGTCACTTTCACAATGTTGATCCTTCCAATCCAAGAACATGGTATATCTCTCCATCTGTTTGTATCGTCTTTCATTTTTTTCATCAGTGTCCTATAATTTTCTGCACTACAGGTCTTTTGTCTCCTAGGTAGGTTTATTCCTAAGTATTTTATTCTTTTTGTTGAAATGATAAATGGGAGTGTTTCCTTAATTTCTCTTTCAGATTTTTCATCATTAGTGTATAGGAATGCAAGAGATTTCTGTGCATTAATTTTGTTTCCTGCTACTTTACCAAATTCATTGATTAGCTCTAGTAGTTTTCTGGTAGCATCTTTAGGATTCTCTATGGGACAGTTTTACATCTTCTTTTCTGATTTGGATTCTTTTTATTTCTTTTTTGGCTCTGATTGTTGTGGCTAAAACTTCCAAAACTATGTTGAATAATAGTGGTGAGAGTGGGCAACCTTGTCTTGTTCCTGACCTTAGTGGAAATGGTTTCAGTTTTTCACCATTGAGAATGATGTTGGCTGTGGGTTTGTCATATATGGCCTTTATTATGTCGAGGTAGGTTTGGTCTATGCCTACTTTCTGGAGAGTTTTTATCATAAATGGGTGTTGAACATTGTCAAAAGCTTCTTCTACAACTATTGAGATTATCATATGGTTTTTATCCTTCAGTTTGTTAATATGGTGTATCACATTGATTGATTTGTATATACTGAAGAATCCTTGCATTCCTGGAATAAACCCCACTTGTTCATGGTGTATGATCCTTTTAATGTGCTGCTGGATTCTGTTTGCTAGTATTTTGTTGAGGATTTCTGCATATATGTTCATCAGTGATATTGGCCTGTAGTTTTCTTTTTGTAACATCTTTGTCTGGTTTTGGTATCAGGGTGATGGTGGCCTTGTAGAATGAGTTTCAGAGTGTTCCTCCCTCTGCTATACTTTGGAAGAGTTTGAGAAGGATAGGTGAAAGCTCTTCTCTAAATGTTTGATAGAATTCGCCTGTGAAGCCATCTGGTCCTGGGCTTTTGTCCGTTAGAAGATTTTTAATCACAGTTTCAATTTCACTGCTTGTTATTGGTCTGTTCATATTTTCTATTTCTTCCTGGTTCAGTCTCTGAAGGTTTTGCTTCTCTAAGAATTTGTCCATTTCTTCCAGGTTGTCCATTTTATTGGCATATAGTTGCTTGTAGTGATTCTCATGATCCTTTGTATTTCTGCAGTGTCAGGTACTACTTCTCCTTTTCCATTTCTAATTCTGTTCATTTGAGTCTTCTCCCTTTGTTTTCTTCTTAAGTCTGGCTAATGTTTTATCAAGTTTGTTTATCTTCTCAAAGAACCAGGTTTTAGTTTTATTGATCTCTGCTACTGTTTTCGTCATTTATTTTCCATTTATTTCTGATCTGATCTTTTTGATTTCTTTCTTTCTGCTAACTTGGGATTTTTTGTTTTTCTTTCTCTATTGCTTTAGGTGAAAGGTTAGGTTGTTTATTTGAGATTTTTCTTGTTTCTTGAGGTAGGATTGTATTGCTTTTAACGTCCCTCTTAGAACTGCTTTTGCTGCATCCCATAGGTTTTGGGTGGTAGTGTTTTCATTGTCCTTTCTAGGTATTTTTGTATTTCCTCTTTGATTTCTTCAGTGACCTCTTGGTTATTGAGTAGAATATTATTTAGCCTCCATGTGTTTGTATTTTTTACAGTTTTTTTTTCCTGTAATTGATATCTAGTCTCATCACATTTTGGTCAGAAAAGATAGTTGGTACGATTTCAATTTTCTTAAATTTAGCAAGACTTGATTTGTGACCCAAGAAATGATATATTCTGGGGAATGTTCCATGAGCACTTGAGATGAAAGTGTATTTTGTTGTTTTGGATGGAATGTCCTATACATATCAATTAAGTCCATCTTGTTTAATGTATCATTTAAAGCTTGTGTTTCCTTATTTATTTCCATTTTGATTAATCAGTCCATTGGTGAAAGTGTGGTGTTAAAGTCCACTACTATTATTGTGTTACTGTCAATTTCCCCTTTTATGGCTGCTAGTATTTGCCTTATGTATTGAGGTGCTCCTATGTTGGGTGCATAAATATTTACAATTGTTATATCTTCTTCTTGGATTGATCCCTTGATCATTACATAGTGGCCTTCTTTGTCTCCTGTAATAGTCTTTATTTTAAAGTCTACCTTGTCTGATATGAGTATTGCTACGCCAGCTTTCTTTTGATTTCCATTTGCACAGAATATCTTTTTCCATCCCCTCACTTGCAGTCTCTATGTGTCCATAGGTCTGAAGTGGGTCTCTTGTAGACAGCACATATATGGGTCTTGTTTCTGTATCCATTCAGCCAGTCTATGTCTTTTGATTGGAGCATTTAATGCATTTACATTTAATGTAATTATCGATATGTATGTTCCTATTACCATTTTCTTAATTGTTTTGGTTTGTTATTGTAGGTCTTTTCCTTCTCTTGTGTTCCCTGCCTAGAGAAGTTCCTTTAGCATTTGTTGTAAACCTGGTTTGGTGGTGTTGAATTCTCTTAGCCTTTGCTTGTCTGTAAAGGTTTTAATTCCTCTGTTGCATCTGAATGAGATCCTTGCTGGGTAGAGTAATCTTGGTTGTAGGTTTTTCCCTTTCATCACTTTCAATATGTCCTGGCACTCCCTTCTGGCTTCCAGAGTTTCTGCTGAAAGATCAGCTGTTAACCTTATGGGGATTCCCTTATATGGTATTTGTTGCTTTTCCCTTGCTGCTTTTAATATTTGTTCTTTGTATTTATTTTTGCGGTATGCGGGCCTGTCACTGTTGTGGCCTCTCCCGTTGTGGAGCACAGGCTTCAGAGGTGCAGGCTCAGCGGCTATGGCTCACGGGCCTAGCCGATCTGCGGCATGTGGGATCTTCCCAGACTGGGGCATGAACCCGTGTCCCCTGTATCGGCAGGCGGACTCTCAACCACTGCGCCACCAGGGAAGCCCTGTATTTAATTTTTGATAGTTTGATTAATATATGTCTCGACGTGTTTCTCCTTGGATTTATCCTGTATGGGACTCTCTGCGCGTTCTGGACTTGAATGACTATTTCCTTTCCTACATTAGGGAAGTTTTCAACTATAATCTCTTCAAATATTTTCTCAGTCCATTTCCTTTTCTCTTCTTCTCCTGGTACCACTATAATTCGAACGTTGGTGCATTTATTATTGTCCCAGAGGTCTCTGAGACTGTCCTCAGTTCTTTTCATTCTTTTTACTTTATTCTGCTCTGTGGTAATTATTTCCACTATTTTATCTTCCAGGTCAATTATCCATTCTTCTGCCTCAGTAATTCTGCTATTGATTCCTCCTAGAGAATTTTTAATTTCATTTATTGTGCTGTTCATCATTGTTTGCTTGCTCTTTAGTTCTTCTAGATCTTTGTTAAACGTTTCTTGTATTTTCTCCATTCTATTTCCAAGATTTTGTATCATCTTTACGATCATTACTCTAAATTCTTTATCAGGTAGACTGCCTATTTCCTCTTCATTTGTTTGCTCTGGTGGGTTCTTACTTTGCTCCTTCACCTTCTGAGTATTTCTCTGTCTTCTCATTTTGCTTAACTTACTGAGTTTGGCGTTTCCTTTTCGCATAGTTTTTGCTGTCTGCCCCCAGTGGGTAAGGTTGGTTTAGTGGGTTGTGTAGGCTTCCTGGTGTAGGGGACTGGTGCCTGTGTTCTGGTGGATGAGGCTGGATCTTGTCTTTCTGGTGGGCAGAATCACATCCGGTGGTGTGTTTTGGGGTGTCTGTGAACTTATGATTTTAGGCAGCCTTTCTGGTAATGGGTGGATTTGTTTTCCTGTCTTGCTAGTTGTTTGCCATCGGATGTTCAGCACTGGAGCTTGCTGGTTGTTGAGTGGAACTGGGTCTTAGCGTTGAGCTGGAGATCTCTGGGAGAGCTCTCGCCAATTGATATTATGTGGGCCTGGGAGGTCTCTGGTGGTCCAATGTCCTGAACTCTGCTCTCTCACTTCAGATGCTCAGGCTTGACACCTGGCTGGAGGACCAAAACCCTGTCAGCCACATGGCTTTTGGGAAGTCTGAGGTCTTCTGCCAGCATTCAGTAGCTGTTCTGTTGGAGTTGTTCCATATGTAGATTTATTTTTGATCTATTTGTGGGGAGGAAGGTGATCTCCACATCTTACTCCTCTGCCATCCTGAAGGTCCTCTAATCTCTCTTTATCTTTAATTTTTGCCATTTTAATTACTGTGAGTTTTGGTGTGATCCTCTTTGGGTTGAGACTCAAACCCAATCTTCCTGGACCTGGAAATCTGTTTCCTTTCCCAGGTTAGGAAAGTTTTCAGCTATTCAAATATGTTCTCTGTCCCTTTCTCTCTCTCTTCTCCTTCTGGGACCCCTACAGTACAAATGTTAGTATGCTTGATGTTGTCTTAGAGGTCTCTTAGACTGTCATAATTTCTTTTTATTCTTTTTCTTTTCCCTTTTCATCTTTAATGATTGCCACTACTCTGTCTTTCAGCTCACTGATCCATTCCTTTGTATCATCTAATCTAATGTTGATTCCTTCTAGTGTATTTTTCTTTTCAGTTATTATATTCTTCATCTCTGTTTGGTTCTTTACATGTTCTAACTCTTTGTTAGAAACTTCTCAATCTGGTCATACAGTCTTCTCCCAATATCTTTGATTATCTTTACCATCATTATTTTGAAATCTCTGATGGTAGACTGGCTACTTTCATTTACTTAGTTCTTCTTCTGGGGTTTTATCTTATTCTTCGTCTTGAATATATTTGTTTCCTCATTTTGCCTAAATTGCTGTTTTTATTTCTATGTATCTAGTAGTTTGGCTACATTTCCTGACATTGAAGAAGTGGCCTTTTGTGTCCTATGTGTCCCAGTAGCACATGCCCCTTTGGTCACCAGTGCTATATGCTCTAGGGGTGCCCCCTATTTGGGCTGTATGGGTCCTTCTGTTGTAACACACTAACTACTGTGGGGGGTCAAGGCTGGCCTCCCACCCAGTGGTTGCCAGTCCTTGCCTTGTGCAGAGGCTGCCAGCCACTGGTGGGAGGGCTTGTTTCACAAGGCTGCTGGCTGCACATCCCTGGAGGGGCCCAGGGCTAGTGTTGTCCCACTGGTAGGCACATTCATGTCCCAGAATCTCTGGCTGCAGTCCCTGAGGGTCCTGGGGCTAGTACCTGCACACTGATATATGGGATCAGGTCCTGGATCCTCTGGTGGACAATCCCAGATCCAGGGGCAGCTTTGGGCTCAGGGGGTCTTGAGGCTGCAGGCCTGCTGGTGGGTGAGTCTATGTCTTCTCCAGGCTAGTTACTTGGCCTGAGGCATCACTGTACTAGTGCTGACAGGCTGGTGGGCAGGGCCAGGTTCTGGTGCTAATAAGCTAGAGGAAGGACTCCAAAATGGTGCCTGTCAGCACCAGTATCCACATGGTAGAATGATCTCCCAAAATGCCTGCTCCCAAGGTCTATGTTTCCAGGGTGAGCTCCAGTTGCCTCCTGCTTCTCTGGGAGACTTTCCAAGATCAGAATGTTGGTCTGACCCAGGTTTCTTTCAAATTACTGCTTCTGTCTTGGGTCCTGAAGCATGTGAGATTTTGTGTGAACCCTTTAATAGTGGAGTTTATGTTTCCCACAGCCCTCTGGCTCTCCAAAAAGTAGGCCCTACGGGCTTTCAAAACCAAATATAGTGTAGGCTTGTCTTCCTGGTGCAGGACTCCCTGGCTGGGGAGCCTGACAGGGGCTCAGACCCCTTGCTGCAATTGTAATTATCCTCCTATTTGTGGGTCTTTTCCCAGGGGTATGGGTTTTGACTATACTTCATCTCTGCCCCTCCTACCCATCTCATTGTGGCACCTTCTTTATATCTTTAGTTGTAGAAGATCTTTTCTGCTAGTCTTCTGGTTTTTATCATCAATAGATGCTCTATAAATAGTTGTAATTTTGGTATGCCTTTGGGAGGAGATGAGCTCAGGATCTTTCTACTCCACCATCTTGGATGCTCCCATCCCCAGGTATCTTATTAGTAATTAGAGGCGTTTCAGAATGACAACAAATCATTATTTTGCATGTAGAAGAGCAAGCAAAACAGGAAGACACTGGGTCCCCTTCCAAATACTGGAATGAATGCTAATTGGATGCTATTAATTACCTCTACCACTAATGCTCTCTATTCTTCCAAAATTCCCAGCTCACAATATCTTCCAGTTTTTCCCTCTGGCTGCCCCTCAAAATGCACTAGCTCAGAACATTTGTGGGGAATACGTGAGGCACAGGTTCAAGAATGTTAACCCAGATAACCCTTGTTCCTACTAAATCTTCATATTGCTCTCACCTATCTCATGGTTAAACAATTCTAGACTTCCATCCTTGACCCAAATGAATGTTGCACTCTAAATAAAGCCTTTGTGTTTTTCATCCTTCCATTCCATCTGTCTAAATGTTTTGGTGTACCTGGCCAACTCCTTCTTGTACTTAAAGTCCTAGCACAAATATCAGCTCTTCTCTGAAACCATGCTCCATTTGCCTAGTTCAAGCTGACTCATTCAGCACTTAGAATACCATAGAATTCAGTGTACACATCAATCATTGTCACATCATGTCAATTTTCTTTTTACAAAGATTTCTTTTCCTCACTTGAAATTCATCTCTTAAGTAAAGAGATTTTTGTTTCATGATTTTCTCTGCCTCGGTGCCTGGCCAAACATGTGTGTAACTTCTATGTTGAATGGGATTAGAATTTAAATTTGTTTTTAGCTTGATATCTAATTTAACAAGATCTCTCTTCCGATATGTCCATAATGACTCTTGGGCTAGAGATTTTTAGTTCTCCACTGGCACTCAGTCAGTTCATTCCATTAAATGCAAAACCAATCCGGAATAGCTGCTCTAAGAAATTAAACTCTGTTCTTCTCTTTCCAAAAAAAAAAAAAAAAAAAAAAAATCCTACAAACTTTCCAGTCTTCAGGGAGGTATTTCATATATATACATATATATGATTTTCAATGAAGAAAAATAAATAATTGGTTTCCTTAATTAGTCCCGCATAGCTGAGTCTGTCGCTGTTAAATCCACGGCTGTACTACCTCAGTGCTTAAATAAAAGGAAGGGAAACTCTGAGCCTAATTCACTTTCTTCGTAAGGGTGAAGGTTATATTTTTTCGAAAGGCAACGAATAGGAGTATTTCAAATAGAACATTTAATATTTAGGGTTCTGAATTTCTTCTTAACAAGTTTTGATTTAAAGGCAGATGCACAGTCTAAGAAGAAATTCTTTGCTGGACATTTGGATCCTATAACATCCTTATCCTATTCCTCTCTTTGCCAAATCCCACCTTGGTAAAATATAATTAATTGTAAACAAAGGAGAAAATAGTTATTAAATGGAGGAATAAAGACTCAGATTTTTATTGCTTATCCAGAAATTCATTCAATCAACAGTTTTCTTAGAACGATCTATTAGAAAAACACAAAGAGAAAGTTTACTTTAAAAAAATAGAATAGGGCTTCCCTGGTGGCGCAGTGGTTGAGAGTCCGCCTGCCGAAGCAGGGGACACGGGTTCGTGCCCCAGTTCGGGAAGATCCCACATGCCACGGAGCGGCTGGGCCCGTGAGCCATGGCTGCTGAGCCTGCATGTCTGGAGCCTGTGCTCCCCAACGGGAGAGGCCACAACAGTGAGAGGCCTGTGTACCACAAAACAAAACAAAACAAAAAAAGAATAAAACTCATTTTACCTTCAATTATCATATGGGTTCACTGAACTCTTGTTTGTAAAATAACTTAAAATTTTGAAAACGGTACAGTAGATTCAAATAGCAAATAGTTATGGATATTTTCCTGGAATTCCAAGGCTTAAGGTGTATTTTGTTTGTTGTCTTTGTGTTTTTGATGTTGTTGTTGTTTGTTTTGGGGTTTTTTTTTTTGGCAATTATTTCTCTCCTGCAGGGATGTATAGTTAAATCACTGTGTTTTTCAGTTACTTTGAATAGTCCTATCCCAAGATAAAAATTTGTTAATTAGCTGTTTGTTTTGATTTGATTTTTAGGATTGCTTTTAAAATTTTAATTTTATTGTATAATTGTGTATAATGCTTTCATGATTCCAAATTCAAAACAACAAAGAAGTCTAGATTTAATACCCTCACCCTTCATTCTATTCCCTTTCTTTTCCTATAAATAAACATTTAAAAATATATTATGGTTTATCTTTTTTTAAAATATAAGCATATAATAAGTATAATTTAGATTTTATACTTCAATACAAGTATACATATTAATAACCCTTTCCTTAAATAACCAGATCTATAGATTGTTACCTATTTCTGTGTAACAAACCACCCCAAACACAGTGGACTGAAATAGCAATCATGTATTTGTTCATGCTGGTTGTTGACTTGATCTCTTTTTTCCATGTGTTGTCCATCCTGAAGGTTAGCTCAAGCTTTTTTACACAGCAGTTCTAGGGTAGCAAGCAAAAGTAGAAGTTATAATGCCTTTTGAGACTTAGGCTGAAAAGTTTCACATCTATTACAGTGTATTCGTTTAAGCCACTTCCAAAGCAAGTCCAGATTCACGAGGTAGAGAAATAAATTCTACCTTTTCAGGGGAAGAGCAACCAAGGCACACTGTACAGAACACGCACATTGTAGGAAGAAATCTTTGTGACTAACTGATCTGTTCTCAGGACCTTCTTCCTACCCGTGTCTGAAAAGGTTTCAGTAAAGCAACACATTAGCAAAAGGGAATGATAAATGTCATGGGCTCTAGTCAATTGTGTTAGCAACTAGTCTGCCTTTTGGGGGAGGAAACATGGAATAAGTGTGGAAAGAGGGGCAGAGTTCTTCATGAGAGTGTGTTTGCTGCTTACTCAGAAATTCAATTGTGTTCTTCCAAACATAGTTCCAATTTTGTGAAAATGTCCCCTTAATCCCCATGAAACTAAGGGAAGCGACTTCATCTCTAGCTGTCCTGAGTTCATCAGTGAATGACATTCTTACGGTAACTCTTTCTCGACTAGCAGTGGTTTTGAGATATAAATTGGCCCAAACTAAAGGAAAGTGTGTTCATGTAATTCTTGGCAGGACAGTTTCTCTCTCACTCCTGCTGGACATGAAAAAGAATCCCTTTGGTCACAAATTTTTTTGCAAAGTATTTAAACAGCATAAAGGCAACCAGCCTTAGAGGAAGCCAATACTGAGGGTAGAAGATTGGAAAGACATTAAGAACCAGGCACTCTGATGATTCTATTCCATTCCACACCTAGAGCCTGTCCTGCTGGACTTTCATTTATGCAAGATTTCAACACTTTCATTTCTCAAAACAGGTTAAGATTATTTTTGTTATTTAACTTTGGATCCTGCAATCACTAGTACGGGGATTTGAGTTTAGAAAATTATTTTCCTATTTATGATATATTTAACATTGATGCTACATCATTTGCCTACCACTAGTGAGAAAGGTTCTATTGTTCTCAACACTATTTTGGAGTTAAAGAATCTGACGCTCAGAGAATGTTAATAAAACAAAACGAGACAATGAATGAAACAGTGTGTTAGACCCAGTCCAGAGCCTTAGAGGAGAGGTTTGATGAATGTTAGTCTTAGGATGAATTCCCATTTCCCAAGGGCTTTACTACAACATTCTTAGCCCCAAACCTTACTACTAAAATTTGCAGATTCACAACTTGAATTCAAGTTCTATTTCTTTCTCACTATGCCGCCGTGCTTATAGTTGGTATTCATCCCAGAAATTCTTTGGTGAGAGCAAACTCTTGAAGGAAACAGTGTTCTGGGACAAGGAGAAGTATTTTTTGAACATTAGAATACTCCCCTAGAAAGAAAGACTTAGAAAAAGATGCTTCCAGGGCAGCATAAGGGCAATATGTATATAAATATGAAGAAGACAGTAAAAGTGACCTAAAAGGAAGCAGAAAGGATGACAGATTTAGAGCAGTGAAAAACCTTGAAAAGAGCACTGATTTTGGAATCCAGCAGCCTGGTTTGAAATCACAAATATCTCTTGGATATTATCTCTTCAAGACAGTATCTTCCTGATTAACACAGGGGTAACAATATCTACCTAGAAGGTCAAAAACTTATTAAATGACAATATATAGAGCAGGGGTCCCCAACCCCCAGGCCTACTAGGAACCAGGCAGAACAGCAGGGGGACAGAGGAGGGCGAGCAAGTGGAGCTTCACCTGCCGCTCATCACTCGCCATGGCTCGCATTACCGCCGGAACCAGGCCACACCTCCACCCCATCCATGGAAAAATTTTCTTCCATGAAACCGGTCCCTGGTGCCGAAAAGGTTGGGGACCACTGATATAGAGGATACCTAGCACAGGCTATACTTCACATCTGGTACTCCATAAATGTTACTGTAAAGACATGCTCTGGTGGGAATGGACCCAAGCTTTTAGAATTCTGACTACAAGTGTGTGTGTATGTGTCTTTAGGAGTGGACTTCCAGTTTATCGCCAGAAATATTCTGCTTTTTTACAGACTTCCTTTCTCTTTTATGAAAAGAGAAACACTTCCTTTCTCTTTTATGAAAAGAAATATTATATTTGTAGTTTGCTGATATAATAGTAAAGCAAAGCAAAAGGAGAGGAAAGATGTTTGAGATAAGGGATAGCTAAACTATACTACACAATATATTTCTTTTTTTCAGGAGCGAGAGAATATGCTTCTTTCCTAAATATGAGTTAAACTTTCCTCTCTCCAAAAATCATGTTAATTCTTGAGAGATATGCATGAGCTAGCTATTATTACCCACTGGAGACTGGCATAGAGACATGCTGTTGGCAGGAAGTTCTCAGAGGCATAGCCTCACTGCATGATGTTCAGGAATCTGGTAGGGAAGACTGAAGCCCAATCTGTATCTTCCACTGAAGTCTTCCATGTGTTATTTTCCTGCGCTTCAAAACTCAGACTATGGGAAATGTCCTGTACTTGGAATATGCCATTCAAATGGCCTGGCCAAAGACACATTCTTTGGGTAAGGGGAGCTGTTTTGATAAAGACAGTGAACATTCTGGCAACCATCATGGGCATGAGGAATTTTTCAGAGGAGTGTAAAGACTCAAAATTGGAATCGTCTACACAAGATAGGTTCAAAATCATATCCATGTATTCATTTTTTTGTCCACTCAATAAACATGTATTGAGTAGCTATTATGTAGCAACTACTATTCAGGTGTTTGGAATAGAGTCATACAAAACCTCTGCTTAAGGAGTTTCACTCTAGTTGGAGATATGGACAATAAACAAGTAAAACATTACATAAGCAATATATAAGCAAATAAATGCAGATAATAATCATTACTGTGAAAATAATATTTTCTCTGATCAAGGAAGACCCCACTGAGAAGGTAACATTTGAGCAGATGTTTAAATAATATAAAGAAGCAGAGTAATGGCCCCAACAAAGATGACCACATCCTCATCTCTGGAACCTATGGATATGTCATTTTACATGGCAAAAGGGAATGTGCAGATGTGACCTTTAGGGTTAGGGACCTTGATGTGGGGAGATGATGATCCATGTGGAGCTGGATGAGCCACATGGATCATCATCTAATCTAATCACTGAGTCTACAGGTGGAAGAGGAAGTCATAATAGTGGGTCAGAAAGATGTGGCATGAGAAGGACTGAACACACTGTTGCTGGCTTTGAAGATGGAGAAAAGACACCACAAGCCAAGCAGTGCAGTTTGGATTCTAGGAGCTGGGAATGGAACTCAGCTGACAGCCAGGAGGAAAACAGGGACCTTGGGCCTACAGTCCCAGTAACTGAATTCTGCCAGTAACCGTAATGAGCAGTAAATGAATTCTCCCCTAGAGCCTGCGAGAAGGAATGCAGCCCTGCTGACCACTTGATTTGAGCTCCGTAAGAGTCATACTCGACTTCTGACTTACAGAACTGTGAGATCATAAAAGTGTGCTGTTTTATACCATGAAGCTTTGTACAGCAACAACAGAAAACTAATACACATGCAGAGATAAGAGGGGCCTGCATTCCAGACTGTGGATATAGTAATGCACAGGCCCTAGCATGGCTGAGGTGGATAGTGACAATCGGCACAGATGTTTGCAATATTTAGACGCTCTCCAGAGTGTCAAGATGTACTTGAAGAAGGAAACTTGGTAAAGATATCTAATGCCTCACCATCGACTGAGGTACAGGTTTAGGCTTTTATGAGTTGGAGAAAGATGAATTATCACACAAATTTGTGAAACCTAGATATCTGGGTTTTATTAGTAATGCTTCACAGCTGGAATTCATACCAAGCCTCTCAAACAAAAGTGTGCCGTTCGGCAAACACTGGAGTTCCAGGGTAGAAATCTTAGCAATAACAAGGAACCAGCCTGAAGAGTCCATTTGTATGAGCATTTGATAAAAGAAAAAGGATGGAGGCATTACTCCATCAGTGCAGCAGCATAGCCATATGATCCCCTTAGTAGGGCGGGGCATCTGACAATAAGTAGAGAATGAGCAGAGGAAGGGTGACCCTGGTTGAGCAGAAGAGGGGGTTTATGGTCCTGAAAGAGCTTTTCTTTTTGCGAGAGAGGGAAGAGCCTTTCTGAGGGCCGATGCCATTAGCTTTTTCATAGGGGACACTGACGCAGGAAATTTAACCACCTTTCAGAAGCAATCTCTCTGCTTTTCTATTTTACTGTGTTGCATTTCAGCTTTTCTCTTTTTCTCTAAATTGTGTAACCAATTGCAAACATGTCCCAGGAAAAGGGAAGAATAGATGTCATCCTGTACTCTGGCTTCCAGCCATGTGCTGCCCCTTCCCTGCTTTTACAGACTACAAACTTCACACCAGCCAGCTGAGAAATGGCCAAAGTGAAAAGCAATTTGCAAGTGGGAAGCATCCTGGCTGTCATTATTGACTTGTGGTAAAGGCAGATGGGACACGTGCAATGGTCTGGGGAGGGAAATAAGGAGACAGTGGACACAATAAGAAGCTGGTGTGCATGGACACTGCTTCTTGGAGAGGGAGCTGAGATGAATAGAGAGAAATGCAGGCATTACTGCTTCCTATATATACATCCTAGCATGGAATCGGGGCGAAGGCTGAGGGAGGGCCAGCTGGGATGGCACAGCATAGCAGTTAATAGCCCTGGCGATGTGAAGCCTGGGTGTAGATGCTTGCACTGCCACTTTTTACCTGTATGGCCTCAGCAATTAATGTACATCTTCTGTACCTTATTTCGATATTGTGATGATTGCATGATACTACATATAAAGTGCCAAGGACTTACGTGCTCTTGGTAAACATTAGTAAATGCTATTACTATTCTTGACATGTATTTTTAAAGGGTGGCTAAGTTCTAAATAACTTTTAGATACTTTGCTACAACTAGAAGTAAGTAGGAACACACACCGTGCCTCAGAGGAGACACATCATATAATCAACAAATGTTAGAGCTGAGAGACATTTTGGTGATCAATGAAACCAATCCCCTTAAGGACATTGATGCTCACAATGTTTTGTGATTTGTTCAAGATCACAAAGCCAGTAAGGGACTAGGCAGCCAGGTAAAGACGGGATGTCTCACTCTCATTCTGTGACTGTCTAGACACAAAGTGTTTGTTGTTTTTGCTACATGATTTGAAATCATTGCCTTCTATGACCCGTAAGACTGAGACCATGGAAATCACATATGTGTACCCACGTACCGCCAGCTCACGCTGCATTTTATCCTCACCCGCATTACAACTTCTGCGGGGAGAACAGCCTCTGCCTATCTCCTATTTCTTCATATTTTTCATGTTTCCAGGAAGATGGCTATGGATCTCCTGAGTCACCAATCCCAGTGGAATCACCTGATTCTAATAGTTTCAATATTTTTAGGGGGAAAAAAAGATGTATTTCAATTTAGAGGTTAAAAAGTAGCTGTAGCCAAACCACAGACAGTTTTGGTTTTTTCCAAAAATGTTGTGAACCTTTTGAATTCAACAACCTACCCCAGTTTTCACAGCCTCTGCCATTCTCCTTCTTAGACTCAACTTTATCCACACATTTACTTATTTTTGTGTCTGGCTGGGCACTGTAGATTTTATTTAGTGACTCCTAGTATGTACGAGCTTTTTCTAATTGAAAAAAATATGTACTTTCAATAAAGCTTTCTATTTAGACATTCCCATTGCATTAATGAGAAGCTGTTACGTATTTTCTGAGTTTAAACTTCTGGATTTAAGTAAAGAGGGCTTTCTTCACCAGGACGTGGTAACTTAATGTGATATCCTATCGAGAGTTATAAAAACTAATATAGTTGTTGCTGGGAAAGTATCTTGTAGATGTAGTTAACATCAGTACACTTTCAGTAAAAAGATTGCCTCAATTATATGGGAAGGCCTCACCCAATCAGTGGAAAGGCTTTAAGAGCAAAACGGGTTTTCTGAGGAAGAAGAAATTCTGCCTCAAGACAGAGTTTCCAGCCTGCAGGACTGCCCTGTGGATTTAAATCTTGTGGGCCCCCATAATTGTGAAAGCTAATTCTTCGTAATAAATCTCTTTATACAGATTTAAATCTATATAAATACATATACCATTATATAATATATAAATACATATATCTTATTATATATATCCTACTAAATATATCCTATGGGTCTGTTTCTCTGGAAAACCCTGCCAGTTCAGAGGGAAAGTAAAACATTAGCCAATGGTTCATGGGAGACATTACCAAATGTTTTAGATAAGGTAATGCTAGCCGCTGAAACAGCTGGACCATGAATTTCTACAGTTTAACCCATTAGAAAACTGTTTCTCACTCACACAATGAACATCTAACAGGTGGAGGTGGGGAGAAGTGACCCAGCATAGCAAAGGCTTAGAAACGATGTGACATCCAAGGTCACCTACAGCCAGCAGACAGGGAAGAAATAGAATGGAAGATCCAGTGAAAGGTTTTCTAAGCCAGGATCATTTCTATACACATTCCATTGGCCAGGATTTGGTCATCTGGCCATACCTAACTTCAAGGAAACATGAGCTAGCTCTTTCCCAGGAGAAACTGAAAATGTGCTTGGCAAATAGTCAGCCATTCTCTGTCACGCAAAGTCATTAGTAGAGAAGCTTCTTGGAAAATATCATGTATTCTTGCTAGGACTATCTTGTTTGTTAAAATTTTGTGACTAACTTGTTATGTATTGTGGTCTCAGTACAGGAACAAATACAGAAAATGGAAAAAAAAAAAAAAAAAACCAGAATGAGATGGCAAAGAAAGCAAAGTCTGAGGCAGGAGACAATTTTAAACAGCAATTAGAGTCTAATTAAATCCAAGGTTTGGTATCATTATCAGAAGTGAAGACACAGCTAATTATGCTGAAAGCAAGTTTCAGTTCAGGTTATGGTCATTCAATAAGGGAATATTTTCTTCCCAGCAGAAAACACTAATTTTGAAAACCACTTAAAAGATTCTCAGTAATGGCTGGTATGTATGTGTATGCATTTTAAGCTCTTTATCCATATTGTCTATGTGGTATTTAGTCTTTGTACTTAAATCAACAGTGATTGTTTGTTGTAGCATGAGAAATTTTTGGCTCATTGATTTTCCATAGCACTGAAATGTCACATTAGCTCCAGGTGAAAAGCTAACAGATGTGAACAGTGATAATAATCAGAACGATCATAGAAAGAATCATACACCTGAATGGACATTAAAATCCTCTATTACTCGCAGGGCTCTGGTGACATTTCAAACAGCAGGAGAAGAGAGAGAAAATGGTTTGTTAACATCATTCTCTCTAGAGGCCACCGCAACCTTGGCTGCACATTTTGGTATAGATGGCAATTTACAGAATGAATGAATGAGAACCAAGGACACGGGTCCCACCTACTGTGTAACGCCCTCCCCCCCGCCCCAAGTTTACTCCGTTTCCAGGTACAATTCATTAATGTTCAGTCTTCCACATTCCTGTCTGAGATACATACTTGAACTTACAAAAGTAGAGAATTCTCAAAACAGGCATTTGGAATTTGTGATATGCACAGGATTCGGTCATCTGGCCATACCTAACTTCAAGGAAACATGAGCTAACATTGAGTAAACGCACTTGAGCTAGATATAGCTTGGGATCCCAGGGAAACGAGGTATCACCAACACCCAGAACATTCACTGAGTCTCAGAATTTTCGGGCCAAGGACCCTGGCTTATGCTAATGATATTAAAAAATAAAAATGAAAGAAAAGAGTCTCAGATCCTGATCCCACTTAAGCAAAGTAACATCTTACTTTGCTTTTTAGGTATTCTAATTCTCTGCTGGTAATTGTAGATTCATAATTATAAACAAATGAATTTATTATTCTATTATTCCAGAAAGTTGCTTCAGAACCCGGTCTCCCCCCACCCACCTCCCACCAGATTCTGTTTAATTCCACTGTGATACCTTTTCGTGGAATTCTAAATTTCTATATTATAGCACTTTGTCACACGTCAAATGGATTTTTAAAAAAATGGTTAATGTCTTCTTTCCCTCTAGACTGTATGGTAGGGGATCCAGTTCCTATTGTCTTTCAGTTCTGCATCTTCAGGACCCAGAAGAGGATAAAGACAGTGGCACTCAATCAGTGGATGCTCTGTGGCTGACCTGAGAGTGCCCCATTCCTCCTTATGTAGGGCTGACAACGGTTCTGCTTTCAGACTGAATTTTACCGCAGTATTTCATTCTAAATCTGCAACTATCTATCTATCTCCAATCTATCTTACTCCATCATCTGTTCAATTGATCTCATAACTCTTGACTATATTTTTACTTGTTCAGAACAGGCCAGTCTTTAACTCTTCACCACATTGTTCGTTATTATCTGTAAGTCCTTACTCGTGCCATGTTGTTATTACATTACATAGGCTTAGTATTAGGCTTACATTATAATGGGAACAGTCTCAACATTTCCAACTCTTCCTGTTGATTCCAACTGTTCTTAAAGACTTATGGGCATTGCAATGAGATAATGATGACATGCCCCTAAACTATTTTTTAAGAAAAAGAGGTATAACTTTTCAGAGACAAACTATAAAATCAACACAACATGCATCATAGCAGTGATACACAATTAAATGGAAAGAAAAATTCCCAGACCAGATCAAGACTTGATACTAATCAAACTAAAGAGGTTGAGCACATCTGAAGTGTCACATTTGGAAATAAATTCTTAGCCATGTTTTATGAATACTGACTCAAACTCTGATCAAAAGGAAGGGTTCTAAATCCATTAACTAATATCCTGGTCCTCAGAGACAGTATATCACAGAAAATAGTTATAACATTAAATTGTCCACTCTTATAACTAATTTTTATTATGAATCTATACTCATCAAGCTAGCCTCGGATTATTGTTTTTTAATAAGGAGATGAAATCTTATTTATCAAAATATTGACCATTTTCATTTTGATATACATACTTTAGTCTCTTGTGAATTTATTCAGCACGAATCAGTGTCCCTGAATAACCCAACTCAGCTCACTGACAAGTTCAAGTTTCTGTACCTGCAAAGCTGAGGAACTTTGGTGTATTAGTGTATTACTCAGGGTTTCTAGAGAAACAGAGCCAATAAAAGATATATTAATAGATAAATGACTGACAGATATAGAGATAGATATCTCATATCTGTTTACTTATATCTATATTTGAAAGTGATTTCTTATAACATTTTGCCTTACATGATTATAGAGGCTGAAAAGTCCCATGATCTGCCATCTGCCAGCTGGAGAGCCAGTGGTGTAGACTGCAGTCCAGGTCTGAATGCCTGAGAACCAGGAGCCCTGAGGACAGGAGAAGTTGATGTTTCAGCTCACGCAGTCAGATACAGAGCAAATTCAACTTTCCCCTGCCTTTTGTTCTATTCTGGCCTTCCGTGGGTGGGATAATATCCACCTACACTGGGGAGGGCCATCTCCTTTCCTCAGCCCACCAATTTAAATGCTAATCTCTTCCAGAAACACCCCCACAGACACAGCCAGAGATAATGTTTAACCAGCTCTATGGGCACCCCATGGCCCAGTCAAGTTGCCACATGAATTAACCATCACACTTAGACTTCTACTTCTACTTCTAAGACTTCTACTTCTAAGGTAATGTATGCCTATTAGATTTCTTGAAGGCCAATCAGGCAACTTTCCCTGGAAATATTCTAACATCTCAATCTCTACATTTTCTTTCTCTCAGAGTTACATAAAATTCATCACCCCCATGGAGTTCTTTGTGACTGATCCTAGCCCGTACCACAAGCACCTTATTTTGTGAGCATTCTGGGCTAGAGGACTGTTTGTATGTACCAGCAAAAGAATGCATGATGGTAGTTTGTTGCCATGTAAAATAATGATGATTTTTAGGATTATGTAATACCAACATGGTATGTATTCTCATTAACTGTAAACTCTATTTTCTGACTGTTACCATGTACTGTAATCATCATGATCTATAATCTCTCCAGAAATTACCAAAATAGAATGAGCTATCTCTTCCAGGTCACAAATACTACTGAAATCCTAAAGTCATCTCTTTTATATGATAAGCCCTTTGGGAGTTAAGGGAGACCCATACCATAGGCATAGGTCTTCAGGGACTGGTGGATTCCACACATTTGATAATGGCACTAAGCAGAAACACAGAGCAAACAGGCAAGCGAATTCCTGTGTCAGAAAGCAATTAGATATGCTAATTACAAAATAATATATGTAAATGTTCAAATGTATGTGTGTGTGATCATTAACCACCACACAGTGAAAATCACTTCCTTTTTACAGAATTCTCTTCTCCCCAGGGTATTTCCAACAGATGCAGGACCCCACACGTACCACTTACCAACTAGAATAACATCTCAAATTGGCCTTCAAAGTCCTAGCCAGGGTCAGAAATGACTGACCATTTGAGTGCTATGGACTCCAGTGCAATAAACAAGCAATAAACAAGCTGTGGGGTTTCATGTGTTATAAATTCTCTGATCGAAATTTGGACACTCTTAGTTGAATACTTCTTATCAAGCAGTAAATAGTAACACTTGAGGTGAAATGGGAGTTGCATTCTGATTTAATCTTAAAGATTAAAGGATCCTTTTTCCTTTCACTCCCTCTCTTCCTTTAACCAACTGTGAATCCTTAGCCAGCAGTTTTTCCTGTCCAATTTCCTTGAGCTTCTGTATCCTTATCTGTAAAACAGGAATGATTCCACTACTTGATATATCTTTAAACAAGTTACTGAGAGGAATCATATTGAATACTGAACATGAGTGTTGTAAAAACATATAACAAAGTATGTAAAGACACATAACTATGCAGTCCTGTAGAAATTTAAATTGCCAATTTATACCCCGTATATATACACAGAACTAGGAACCTGAAAATTGATGAAAAAAGACCCTGCTGAATTGAGATTTGAATTAATTTTCGTTTTCATTTTTTCATTCCTTAGCTCTGAAAAGAGGTGAAAATACTGTGTGATGAAATGAGAGAAAAAGCACAGGTGAGAAAAAGTGAACACTGTAATCTAAAGAAAATGGATTTAGACTGTGAGTTAGAACTGCTTCTGGTTCCAATTCCCCTGTGTGACTCTTTGGCCTCATTTTTCTCCACTTTCAAACACATATTTCTTACTTCTCTGATGAAGTTGCTATATGAGAAACTTGGGTTATCTACTTAAACTCTAGAGAATTGGCAGGGGATGGAAGACCAAGGGAAATCTCATTTTTCAAGGAGAGATGAAGAGATGATACAGAAAATAGAAGACAAGTTAGTTACCCATAGCACCATCCATTTACGAAGGTCTTTAGAGTTTATGTACAGCATCTTATACAATCTTCATGCCACCTGAGAGGTGGGTAGAATTACTTTTTCTTAAGGAAAAAGAAATTGAAACTCAAAATATTTACACAAGACCAAGGACACACAGAGCTAATAAATGGTAGCCGTGGACAGAATAATTCTTACTTCAGTGCTCTCAATGGATGGCTATCAGAAGCATTAAGTTGTGCCATTTTTCAAGATAAAATAAATCCAGGGGTAAAAGACACATAACTCATGAGCACAGAAGGATTAAGCACCAGAAGACCTAGTCATCTTTCCCCAAATTAAAAGAAGTTGGCAAGTTGTCAATGCATGAGTGTATATGTGTGTGTGTCTGTGTGTGTGTGTGTGTGTGTGTGTGTAAATAACTAAGCAAGAGCAGAAACAAATTTCCATTTTAGAAGCAATCAGATTATCACCTAAATAGGATGATTTACAAATGTCTCTGCCCCAAAACAGGAGGGTGGACCCCAAAAGTTACCAGTTTAAGTTAGTAATTAAGAACATGCATGGCCTGAAGCCAGACTTCTTAAGTTTGAATCTTTCTTACCTCTACAACTTACAGCTATGTGACAAGCAAGTTATTTAACCTCTCCGTGCCTCAGTTTCTCCTCCCTAAAGGTGGAAAATTAATCGTATCCACTTGTTGTAGGTATTAAAATAATACAGCACATGTAAAGTTCTTAAAAGGGTGCCTAGCACTCAGAAAACAAACATATAATGCAAAGGAGAAGTTTAAGGGCCCCTCAAACATACCCAATACAGGTGAGCAAACTGGCTTCTGCAAGGATCATAGCTATAAGCAGTCAGGTAATAAGAGTTGTTTCTTGCTGGATTGATTAAAATGGAAAGAGATCAAACAGTTTATTGTTTCTGTTTGTTGTGTTTTGGCTTTAAGCTGAGTTATTCTTTTGTTATCCACCACATAGTCCTTGAAATGTTCTTCCACCTATAATCCACTCTTGATCAACTTTATTGTTTCTTCTCTTCCTCTGGCTCTGAATCTTCCCCCTTAGTTCGCATTAGTCAAAGGGGTTAGAAACAGAGTAGGTGAAACAGAAAGGAAAGTATCTTATAGAAATCTGCATAAGGCATCTATCTTTTAACCCAGATGTCAGGGTTTAATTGATAGTTACAGATTATAATTTATTTCTATTAACATTTTCATTAATGTTTGATAGTGATACAATTATTTTACAACTTAAAATGGTAATCACATGCATTGTTTTCAATCTTCTCAACAAACCTGGTAGGGTAGACAAGACAGGTTTTAGCCATTTTTACAATCTGAAGGAAATGAATCTTTGGTGGCAGAATTTTAGGCTTAGTAGCAAGGAGTGGGAGAGTCAATTCTGTGATGTAATATACAGGAAAGATTTTACTTATTTATTTATTAGTAACAAGTTATATACTTCTTTTTTGCTTCCATCTCTGAAAACTACCTGGGAAGAGAGTGGAGAAGAACAGTAACTGACTGGATATCAGTCTATTCTGATAAATATCAATCCCAAACTATTTCCTTCTCACTTAAAGTGGTCTCATTTTGGGCAGCTATTTAGTCAGCTCTAGGTATTACTATTATCTTTTGCACTCCAATTGTTCACTACCAGAACTTTTGGAAGACTTACCAGCAGAAGTGTGTGTGCATGTGTGTGTGTGTGTGTTGAGATGGCAAATGGAGGGAACAGTCCTGAATACTTTCCCCTCTTCCTGTGAAACACAGTGACTGCTCTTGAGAATAACTACCCAGTTGGCAAGCTTGTTATCTGCTTCTCTATCTCCTCCCCCCTTTCCAATTTCTCATCTAAGCTCCTGGCAAAAAAATACTAGAATCTTGTGGGACACATATTAGGGTTATTTGAGGGTTCATGGAAGCTGCTCTTAGAGTAGATGCCCAGCATTGGTGACCCTGGAAAGAAATGACTCCTCTGTCTCTCCATGTCACAGAAGATCTACTTAATTTTCTGCCTAAATTCCCTTGCTTGGGTATATGGCTGCTCATTTAGGGGACTCCCAAAGGGACTTAAGCTCTGCTGCTTTCAAAGTATCCTTTCTACCCAGAGAAAACTCCTGTGTCCTTGCCAAGTTGTGGGAAAGCAGGCTGCCCTGGGTCCCTTTTTTCTTATCTCTCTCTGTCTCTATTCCTCTCTCTTTTATGTGAGCACACACATATACGTTGCCACTCACTGACAATACCAGGAAAGACTACCAATTTAGCTCTGAAACTTTTGGAAAAGGTCTGTGAGATGGGACACAAGTTAGATCTAACACCTTTATCCCCTTACTCACTACATACCACCCATACAGAGGGATAAATGCTTCAAAATTTTTGCTTTCCCTAAGAAAATAACTTCTTTCTTTGACTTTTGGCTAATTGCTTTCACCTTTTTCTTTGCAGTAGTTGCCAATCTAGTCCAGCTTCACTGGAACACGTAGACAGAGAGACACCACAAATTACTCTTTCACTGGCAGGAAATTCCCTCCTTTTTAATCGCTTTCTGTTTAGTCAACAGACAGGACCAGCTAATCCTGCACAAAGAAGAAAAGTTCCCCATTATCCCTCTGCCTCTAATATACATCCTAACAATGTGTCTATCTATCTGTTTATCTATCTATCTATACATACATACATATATTTCTGTCTACCCATCTATTCATCTAAGCATCTATCTTCATTTCAAATGTATCACTTTTCCATGTGTTGTACTGAAATATAGGGCTTACAGACTCAGTCTTTGAAAGCTCAAGACATTACCTTCTTATAAAACTGTACCCAGGCCATATCATTTCTAAAGTTTTGAATTTTTTGTTTTTAATTCAAAGCTAGTTGTTTGAACACAGTGGTAACTTCCCGATTTCATCTTCCCAACACCCTCTCCACAAAACTTGTAGCATCAACAAAAATAATATGCCTTAACATTACTAGAAAATAAAAAAGCAGGACCACCTTTAAATTAATTATAAGTAAGTTTAAAAATTTCAATCCCAAAATTCCAAAGGGCTCCCACACATTGCTTCAGGCTTGTAGATATGGAGAATGGGATAGAAGAGACTTAAGGGGCTTAATGAAGAGGACACAGAAAAAGCACAGACAAAATCACCTGATAAAGTGAAAGTCCAGTATTAAATGCCAATATGGTGAACACAAGTCAGAACTTGGTGGTTTGCAGTACTGGCTACAGCAAAGGAGCTTGGCAGGTAGTGGCAACCACACAGAAGAATTGCTTTTAGAGGATAATTGGATACGTAGAGGATGGATGGTACTCCTTAGCAGTGAGATAGCAAAAGGAAATAAAGAGCAAAGTGGGGGGAATTAAAGATCACACAAACAAAAGAGAAATAAGGCACATCAACCCTTCTTCCCCCAATCCCACTAAATTTCTCCTTTCCTCCTCAAATAACCTTGAACTTAAGAAAACTATAACACTAAACTCAAAAATGAATTAAAAACCTCAGCAAACATTTGGAAATGTGAAGATCAAACTTTGAATCAGAAATATACTGACAGGGACTTCCCTGGTGGCGCAGTGGTTAAGAATCCGCCTGCCAATGCAGGGCACACGGGTTTGATCCCCGGTCTGGGAAGATCCCACATGCCAGGGAGCAACTAAGCCCGTGCGCCACAACTACTGAAGCCCTTGCACCCTAGAAGCCCACATCGCAACTACTGAGCTTGTGTGTTGCAACTACTGAAGCCTGCATGCCTAGAGCCTGTGCTCTACAACGAGAGAAGTCAACACAATGAGAAGCCCGTGTACACAACGAAGAGTAGACCCAGCTCACCCCAACTAGAGAAAGCACAGCAACAAAGACCTAACAAAGACCTATAGATAGATAGATAACCTATAGATAGATAACAAAGACATAGATATACATATATATATATATATATATGGGGTGAGACCC
>NW_020175319.1:918594-945538 GCF_003031525.2 Neophocaena asiaeorientalis asiaeorientalis
ATATACTATCAGCAAATGCTGGCAAGGATGTGGACCAACAGGAAGTCTCATTCATTGCTGGTGGGAACGCAAAATAATACACTTCAGAAGACAGTTTGGCAGTTTCTTTCAAAATTAAACACAAGCTTACCATACAATTCAACCATCGTGTTCCTAGGTATTTACCCAAAGGATCTGAACACTTATGTCCACACAAAAACCTTAACAAGAATATTTATATCGGTTTTATTTCTAATTGACAAAATTTGGAAGTACTCAAGATGCACTTCAATAGGTGAATGGATAACAAACTCTTGTACCTCCATAAAACGGAATATTCTTCAGCAATAAAAACAGATGTGCTGGGTATGGGGATATATGTATACGCATAGGTGATTCACTTTGTTATACAGCAGCAACTAACACAACAATGTAAAGCAATTATACTCCAATGAAGATATTAAAAAAAAAAGTGCTATCAAGTCACAAAAATACATAGAGGAGAGCCTTAAATGCATACTGCTAAATGAAAGAAGCCAATATGAAACGGCTAAACGATTCCAACTTTGTGAAATTCTGGAAGAGGCAAAACTATGGAGACAGGAAAAATATCAGTGATTGCTTGGAGTTCAGGGGGAGGGGAGGGGGAGTAATAGATAACAGGGCATTTTGGGGGCAGTGAAACTATTCTGCATGATATTATAATGGTGGATACACTATACATTTATCAAAACTCATAGAACTATATTACATGAAGAGTGAATGTTAATATAAACTATGGACTTTAGTTAATAACAATGTATCAACATTGGTTCATATTGTAACAAATGTACCACACTAGTTAAACAGGGGGAACTGATGGGGAGGAGAGGGCCTTTTATAGAAACCCTTGATATTTTCAGCCCAATTTTTCCATAAGCTCTAAAAATTAAAGTCTATTAAAAAAAAAACAAGCAGGGCTTCCCTGGTGGCGCAGTGGTTGAGAGTCCGCCTGCCAATGCAGGGGACGCAGGTTAGTGCCCCGGTCCGGGAAGATCCCACATGCCGCGGAGCGGCTGGGCCCGTGAGCCATGGCCGCTGAGCCTGCACGTCCGGAGCCTGTGCTCCGCAATGGGAGAGGCCACAACAGTGAGAGGCCCGCGTACCGCAAAAAAAAAAAAAAAACAAAAAACACCAAGCAATTATCTGAACAGATGATTCACCAAAGAAGATATACAGATAGCAAGTAAGCATATCCACAGATGATCAACATCATTTGTCATTGCAGAGTTGCAAATTAAAACAATAATCAGATATTATATACCTATTAAAATGGCTAAAATCCAGAAAACTGTCAATAACAATTTTGGAGAAGATGCAGAGCAGCAGAGGAACTCTCACTCATTGCTGGTGGGAATGTAAAATGGCACAGCCAGTTAGGAAGACAATTTGGCTATTGATTACAAAGCTAAATATAGTCTTATCCAGCAATCTCACTCCTAGGTATTTACCCAACTTATTTTAAAACTTATGTCCACACAAAAACCTGGATGTAAATGGTTACTGTAACTTTATTCATAATTGCCCAAACTGGAAGCCACCAAGATATCCTTCAATAGGTGAATGAGTTAACAAGTTGGTACATCCATACAATGTAATATTCACTGATGAAAAGAAATGTATTATCAAGCTACAAAAGACATTGAATAACCTTAAATGCACATTACTAAGTGAAAAGAAGCCAGTCTGAAAAGGCTACATATTTTATAAATCCAATTATATGATATTCTAAAAAAGACAAAACTATGAAAACAGTCAAAAGATCCCTTGTTGCCTTTGGGTCACAACCTCAGGAACTTTCTGGGTAAAATCTGAAACTGACTTCCCTAGAAAAAGGGTAAGGACAGGCAGACTACTCCAGACTGACAGGATGCAGGTTTAATAAGCAAAGGAACTTACATACCAGGCTTGTCTTGAGTGTCTGCAAGACAGATTTCTGCACGCAAGTCTTATAGGTCTTAACTGGATTGATTCAATCACATATTCAGTCCAGATAGTCTCAATACGTTTTTCTCTCAAGGGTGAGTTACCCATACACATGCATCTATGTCAAAGCTGTAACAATGTGAACATAAATAATGATAATATTGAATTATATCACATAAATTAAAAATAACCATCCCTGAGTCCATCCTGATTTAATAAATAATTAAATAAATAAATGGGGGAGAAAGGCAGCATTTTTTACAGTTGATTTTCAATTAGTAAATGTAGAAGAACAGGAGGAAGTAGAAAATAATCATTGCATAAACACCACAGTGTAACTGCCGTGAACAAGATCCATGATGGATGTTAAAATTAGTAAGCAAAAGTTTGAGGAGAAACAGGATTAGTACAGTCTCAAAGTATCTCCCTCACAATATTTATTCTATAAAGGAAAAGATGCTAACTTTGCAGTGGAGAAACGTGCCAAAACCACCTTCAGCAAGTGACTACGGTCGAGATCACCAGTAATAACACATATCAATATAATGAATCCTATGATAGGACGCACTGAGGATGTAGCATCATTTCTGCAGCATTTTTGCCCAAAATACATACCTGCAGTCAGGACAATCAAGAGAAAACATCAGACAAACCAAAACTGAAGGACATTTGACAAAACAACTGGTCACTATTACTCAAAAATGTTAAGGTCATAAAAAACAAGGAAAGACTGAAGACTATTACCGAGTGTAAGAGATTACAAAGAAAGAAAAATGCACGTTGGGATCCTGGATAAGACTCTGGAATAGCAAAAGGAAATTAGTGGAAAAGCTGGTGAAATACAAATAAATTTTGTAGTTTAGTTAATAATATTGTACAAGGTTAATTTCTTGTTCTTGATAATTGTACTAAAGTTATATAATGTATTTACATTAAGGGAAGAGGGATGAGAGACAGACGGAAACTGTTTTGTTTTCCTTTTTTTGTGTTTCTGTAAGGCTAAAATTAGTTTAAAATTTTATAAATAAAGAAGCGAATACCTTGGTCAAATATATTAAATATGACAGTGTATATAAAGCATTAATGGCAGTGCCTAGAATTATTACACACAAAAAAGTGATCATTATATCATTATTATCAGTATTATTAATATAATAAGATGGTGTGAGGTACTACAAAGAATTCTTCTGTTTACCTAAGTTGACAACAAATGCCCATCGCTGAGGACAAAAGCGATATTTACAACATTGTGAGCTCAGACTTTTTAGTTCCTGGGGCAGCCACTTCACCTCACATCTTGCAGGGAAGCAGCATTTCAGCAGACCTAGCTATCACCTTCACTTACCCCAAGATAATTTAAAAAGACTGGGTGGGGGCAAAGTTTATCATTTTTGAACCATGCAGTATTCATGAACAAATTCTACCTCTTCTCTTCACATTCCATTTGGGGAAGGATGGGATCATGTGACTAGTTCTCCTTCTCAAAATCAAGGGAATCACTTGTCAAATTTGGCAGTGCCTGAAAAGAGGGGTGTTATGGGTGGAATCGTGTCCCTCCTCAAAAGATGTGTTGAAGTCCTAACCCTGAGTACCTCAGAATGTGATCTTGTTTGGGTTAACATTTGTAGATGTAATTAGTTAAGTCAGATGAGGTCATACTGGAGCAGGTAGACCCTAAATTTCATAAGTCTTCATAAGAAGATACTGTGAGACACACAGGGAGAACGCCATGTGACAATGAGGGAGAGATCGGAGGGATGCCAGCCAAGAAATCCCAGGGAACAATGGCCACCATCAGAAGCTAGGACAGGACAAGGAAGGATTCTATTCAGAGTCTCAGAGGGAGTATGGCCCTATCAACACCTTGATTTTGGACTTCTAGTTTGGTGAGAGAATAAATTTCTGTTGCTTTAAGCCATGCAGTCTGTGGTACTTTGTTATAGTAGATCTAGGAAACTAATACAAGGGGAGAGGGGTAGATGTCCAGAAGGCTACCAGTTGGACAAACCTGCCCAATGCTCCCAGAGCAGGGGGAAAAGGCTTGCGGAGGAACGGTATGGTAGAACGGACAGGCATAGAAGATGGTTTCTAGTAGTGCCCACAGATACTAGAGGTGAGGTCACAGTGCATAGGTGAGATTAGAACCCCAGAGTGTGGACCAAGGAGACATGCACAGCAAAGAAAGATGGCATGACATCATCAGCATGACTAAGGGGCTGAGCTCACCAGGGGGCACCAGGGTCTAGTGGGACTGCTTAGATTTCAACCCCCATCAGTACAAAGTCTCCCATCAGCTATCCACATCAAGCTCATAATCAACAATGTAGGAAAGTAATCTAAGCTACCCATGAAAAAAAAGCCAACTTGCACATTTTCCCCTAATTTTCCTCTCACCCCTATATCCAAGAGATTACCATAGTGAAGGAAGGATGTGTAAAGGAGAGCAGAATCCCATACCTCAACCACAGAGTAGGAGAGGAAAGGGAGAGCTTTCTTTTAGATAGGAAATTGAAGTTTTAAAATGGAAAGTTCTGAACATTAAGAACTAAAATAGAACTGTTTTAATAACCTAAAGAGACTAAAATGTTATGAAATTAGATACCATGAAAGGCACCTGCTCCCCGGCGGGAGAGACAGGGGTCAATTGAGCATTTATTGGAAACAAAAAAAACAGTTTAATGTTTACACCACAATAAGCCAAGACTCCCTAACTAAACTGTAAATATAATAATAATAACACAACAATAATGTAATAATATTCATCACTGTATCTTTTCATCTTATTAGCAACATGTTCCTTATCTGTAAGTAAGAGAAGCCTTCCTTTCCTGTTTATCTGAGGACAAAGCTCCTTTTGATCATAACATAAAACAAATAATTACTGATAAGCAAAGGATTCAAAGGACTCAGGGAATTTGGCAAGGCTCATGGGTTCCTAAATTATGAACATTTTAGTAAGTGAATGGTGGAGGTGGCGAGGTCTCCAGGGAGTCTTGTGCCTTGAAATATAATGAGCTTCTTTGGGGAGTAATTCATTAGGAAATGAGAAAGCAAATGCTCTGTCAAGAGGAAGTTTTTGAGACTATTACTTTGTTTTAATCAGCAGGCTTGATTTTCTATTAAGAAACAAGACAAAATGTTTTCCCTGGCCAGGCAACTCTTTCAACAGGAGATTCTGTTGGTTTTTAATAAGGCACAGTATTTAGAAACCTGCAGATTGGCCCACCTCAAGAGGTTTGTGGAATTTCAGAGTCAGGAAAATATGAAATGTTTTTACTTATTATAGGAGAGAAAGTTGCTAACCTTAGGTAATCAGCATTGTCTTACATCTTAGAGCTAGGTGTGTGACCCTGGGAAAACACCTTCACCTCTCTGAGCTTCAATTTGTCCTCTACAAATGAAAATAAAAGCACGTCTCACAGAGAAGTATTTTTGAGTTGAAAATGACACATGTAAAGCACTTAGCGAAAAAAGAGCTAATAAATAGCAGAGCCAGGATTTGAACCCCAGCTGTTCTGACTACAAAAGCCAAGTTCTTAATCTTTACCCTCCGTTGCCTCTATTTTTACAGAGAAGTGTCATGAAGATCACATACAAATGCAAGAATATAAATATAAATTTTAGAGTCTGCCAAGATAGATCCAGGACTTTACAATCAGAACTAAAGGCTTTTGGTAGTGATTTGAAGAAAAAAGAAAGAGCTCTATTAGAGTACAAAAGATATTTCTTTTGTTCACTGCTGTATCCCTAGCTCCATAATGCATAATGCTGGCTTATTATATGTATTTGTTGAAAGGATGACATATAACCAACACCTATCAAAGGAAAGAGAACATTTGACAAGTACCTATTTCAAGACTAAGCCCTGTAAAGGCAGTGACATCATTATTCTTAAAGGTTTAGCACACATAAAAAGTACCTACTCTTTAAGGAAACTTCTTTATAGATGTTGATTATTTTGAACTTAGTATGTGAAAGATAGAAAAAAGCATCATTTTAGAAGATGTTATGGCTTGACATGCATATATTCTTTTAGAAAAAAAAGTTATTCAGTTAATCCTTATCTAATCAGATATATTAATTGAAAATAGATTATAATTATGCTTCACACAGATGCTGTTCTTTTCTAGACTTTAGTCAGACTCCTCTAAGCCCTCTAAGCCTAGACCTTGATGTCCATTGTGGCAAGAATCTTACTAAGTCAGGTTAGTGAGAATCCACCCCATCCCATCCCTACCTCAGTATCAGATCAAATTCCTCATCCTTCACCATCCCCCCAGCTGATATCTGGTCAGCCTGAACTGTCTTCAGCAAGAATCCTGTTAAATCTGTTTAGCAAGAATCCCCTCTTACCCCTGCCTGATATTTAATAACTTTCCATCCACTGGACCCTCTGGCACCATTCTTGCTGCCTATCTTACTCCAGTTCTGTTAACATTTCAGTTGCTCAGATGTGCCATCCTCCTTCCTATCTCAGGACTTTATGTGTGGAGTTCCCTTCAATTAATCAATTCCTATGTAGCATCTTTCAGATTTCAGTACAGAGGTCACTTCCGTAGAGAATCATCTTCTAACACATCTTGCTGTAAGTTCTCAATGTACACTGAACATAAAAGCATTCATCACAGTAATGACATATTTTCATTTCCTTTTTTGTTTGTTTTTTTTCCTCACTAAAACACCAAGCTCCATAATGTAAATGATACACACGTAAGCCACATTTTGCAAATTCCTTTACTCAACTGAAAGTGCAAAAATAAAAAAATTACCTAATATTCAGTCCAAAGGTCTTGTTTATTCTGCCCACCTCTCTCCTTTTCCTACCTCTTCTTCCTTCTCCATATCTTGTCTACCAATTTTTTGTAGTCTCTACAACATATCAGGGAACAAGTCTCTAACTCTTAGAACAATAAATCACTCAAGGGAATTATTACTTTCCCGTGTGATGGATAAGCAAACTAAAACCTAGAAGTATGATCACTTAAACCCAGCAGCACAGAGAGCAGGTGCCGTAGTAGAATTTGGAACATAGCTCTGTACAGCTTCAAGCCCATCATATTCTTTCTCCAAGCTCCACACATTGTATTGTCTCATCCATCATCAAGACACCCTCACAGCATTACTATTGTATCACCTCTCCTGTGGGTACATGGATTGGAATTCACAAGATTGAGAGTCCCTGCATAGCAGGAAATGTATCTGACATTTCTTTCATACTTTCCTAAGCCAGAAAGGCATTGTGCCAGAAGTAGCTGCTTGATGCCTGTGTTACTGAAGAATCACAAACTGTGATAGAGGGAAGAAAACCTGGTAATCTGGTCCAATCTCTTATTTCATAGCCCAGGAACACCAGTTTAAAAAGTGGCAGAGAAGGGCTTCCCTGGTGGCGCAGTGGTTGAGGGTCCGCCTGCCGATGCGGGGGACACGGGTTCGTGCCCCAGTCCGGGAGGATCCCACATGCCGCGGAGCGGCTGGGCTCGTGGGCCATGGCCGCTGGGCCTGCGCGTCCGGAGTCTGTGCTCCGCAGCGGGAGAGGCCACAGCGGTGAGAGGCCCGCGTACCACAAAAAAAAAAAAAAAAAAAAAAAAAAAAAAAAAAGGGAAGAAAAATAAAAAAAAAAGGGGGGGAAAACCTGGTAAGGGGGCCCCAGCTCCCAAAAAAAAAAAAAAAAAAAAAAAAAAAAAAAGTGGCAGAGA
This sequence comes from Neophocaena asiaeorientalis asiaeorientalis, assembly GCF_003031525.2. Classification (NCBI taxonomy): domain Eukaryota; kingdom Metazoa; phylum Chordata; class Mammalia; order Artiodactyla; family Phocoenidae; genus Neophocaena; species Neophocaena asiaeorientalis. Next base: position 926,235 of record NW_020175319.1, read on the forward strand.
ACTTAGGACTTAAAACCCTGCAGTTTAAATTTTCTATTGTACCATGTTGTGTGCCCTTTCCCTTATTAGTGAATGAATGATAAGATACATGAACTGATTTTTAAAATGAATAATGTTAGTCATTATCAGACCATCTAACCTTCTGGGGATGCCTAGTGATGAGTAGATGCCCTGTTCCTGATTAATATCAAAGAGGGTTTTAACCATGAGGGAAAAAGAAAGAATGAAGAGCCACATGATCTCATTACTTTTCCCCAAACATCATGGCATTTTATTGCCCATTTTCTAGTCAAAGAGTCTCTGAAACATGGCCCAACATGCAGTTGTGCTTTCAGAGAACTGGGAGAGACAAGTTCTGCCTCTCTTGACGCAGACAGACAGAATTTCACCCTCCCTGGAATCATCCAAACTTGATTCTTGGCTGAAACACTTCAAACAAGAAAACATACTCTATTGTTTTTATTTCAAAGATGAGTTTTATAGTTTTAAATCCAAAGCCACAGTTTCATGGAAATTTATGAGACCAAAAAATGCTTACAACTAAATAGTGGGTTTCTAGGTAGTAGCTGCTGTGAATGACACTCAGAACATACTCTTTGTATGGTGCATTGGGCCAAAAGCCAGAACCAAGATCTTGGCCTTAATCCTAGAGCCCCCTCTCAGGGGCCAATACATGGCACAGGGACACAGGGTACAGGTATCACTGGTACTCAAGGCCTTGCGTTTATCATCTGCATTCCTGCGTCATATCCTTCATATCTAGAGGGGTCACCAGTCTGCAAGCCACAAGGTTCTAATGACAACTCCTTAATGAGGCTGGGGTGACTATTTCATTGAGTTACTGGAAGCATAAGAGTCAAGGGAAGGTAATATAGAGTATCTCATTAAAGTAAATAATTTAAGTTCCCGGTAGTACATGATAAAGATACTGGACTTTTTGATACCCTCTCAGAGAAAAGAATCACTTGATATTTTATGTGTCCTGCAGTGATTTTATCTAACATGAAAGTGAAATATACATGCATATTTATATATCTACAGGTATTTGTGTATATACATATATAATTAGTTAGATTGAGATATGTCTATATCCTTTGTGAATACTAGAAACAATATGTTTAAGCGATGCCACTGATTTGCATAATAAAAAGAAAATGAACATTCTAAATGAATACATGGGGAATGTTTAATTTTACAAATAACAATGCAAATTAAAATAAGGTTACATTTCATTGCTATTGCACAGATGAACTTTTAAAATAAATCACAATTACCAATGATAGTGAAGATGGTAAAGTTTATAAGCTCAAACAATTCGGGATGTAATTGCAATGTGAGTCTACCACTTTCAAAAGCAATATATCAGTGCATATCTACAGAAATAAAGATATCTCAGTAATCCCATTCTCAGAAATTATTCTGGAGAAAGCATTCATGTAAGCTTTTTTTCCTTTCAATTAGGATGTTCACCGCAATATTATCTATAATATCCCCAAATTAGAAATAATTAAAATGTCCAGCATTATGGTATGCCCACTCACTGGAATGTTATACAAATATTTTAAAACCTTTTTGAAATTTGCAACATTATGTAAAGTATATGTGACATAAAATTAAGAGAGCAAAGTATAAAATTCTATGTTCATACTGACTACAACCACGCAAAGATATATTTGCCTAAATTTTTATATAAATATAAAATCCTTTAATTAAACTGTTGGCATCAGGAATGCTTTTTAATTTTCTTTTAAATTTTTAGTATTGTTATTTTCTCAATTAAAATGGGAAAAATAGACAAAGCCAGATTCTACTGACAAGAAATAAAATGATTTCTCATTGTAGAGGCTGTGTATGCAGATGTTAAGGCGCAGAGGTTTAGGAGTCAGGAGAGAAGCTGAGCTTGTGGCTGCCCCTTCCCTTGGAAGCTGTGAGACCTTGGAAAAGTAATTTACACTATCTAAGTGTCAGTTTACTCTTATGTAAGATGGAGATAATCATTTTTTATAGCCGTGGAGATTCAGTGAAATCTAGTCTTAATCTCTTAGCAAAGTTTATGGCCTATCATGAATGTTCAAGAAATAATAGTTTTGGTTTGTTTTGTTTTTCATATTTTGGCAGCAACCAATTTCAGGTCACAAAAATACCATCCAGAAAGTCTTCTTAATGCCAGAATATCTAAATAAAAAGTAAAAAACAAAGAAAAGCCTGTCAGAAATATATGTGACAAAATATTCCTTTTGGACCTCACCAAGACAACATACATTTGTAAATACAATTTTTTTTCCATTTTCTTTCAGGTACTTTGAATTTGGAGAACGCAATTTTTGCAAAAGAAATGCTTTCATAAAATTAAACTTAAGTCCATATCTACATGTGAAGAGGGACACTGAAAATTACATTAAGTACATTGATTTTTCTATGGAAGTAAAATATTTATATAGCTGACATATGAATTATAAACAACTCTTCTTCTCTTCCCCACCTCGAATCTTATATACCTATGTCTGCATCTGTACTTAGTCTCCTAAAAGAGTTAATCTTCCCCTCCCCAATCCCACCCAGTTCCACCAAATGAATGAGCAGTTTACTATTTTTTTTTTATTCCCAGTGGGGTCTGGCCTAATTCACGTGGGCACAATGCACGTAGGTTCCAAAGGATCCCACTGATCTATGTATTACAGAGAGCTTCTAATACAAAAGTCCATAGAGAGTGCTTTTAGATTTTCAAATATCCAGTTTTAACTTGAAAGCTGTGCACATTTGCTCTGGAAGGACATAACAATGACTCCCCAACATTGTTCCCCTTTTCAATATAGCCACACTTGAAAGGAATTCAGTTTCTTTAGCAACAAAAGTATCCCAAGGACCCAAGGTCCTCAGTGTTCACATCTCAGAAAGACTCCATGTGAGAAGAGCCGCTGTGGTTTCTTTTGAACATCCATCGTTGCCTCTCAGCCCATCTGGATCAGTGCTGAGTGGAGGACAATCTTTCTAACTTGAGACGTGGGGTGAGACAGGAGAAAAACCAATGAGATTTTTCACCTTCCCTTCGTGATGTACCCTGGCAGCAAAGTGACCCAGGCAGTTAAGAAGCATACTGCATGCATAACAATTTAATGAGATCTTGGAGACTTTGGTCTCCAGTGAGTATTTCACTGGGAAATTTCTTCATTAGTCGGTTTTTATAGGTAAATCTTGCCTCAGATCCCAATGGGAGCTTGCAACAGCTTTGAGAAGCGAATGTGAACTCACAATCAGAATTTCCTCTAGTCAGGTACTAAGGCTGGTGAACAGAAAACTTTTTTCCATGAAGGAAATTTCATCTTTTCTTTGGGGAGAATAGGTCAAAATATCTACTCTCTGAATTCATTTTTTTAAAAGTATGCACAATCCTGTATGAACTAACTACTACCTCCATTTCAAAAGATGCCCTAATGAGATTCATTGAGTGGTTATCCTATCCATCTTTCAATCATTCATTTATTCATTCATTCAGCATATATTTACTGAGTGTCTACTATGAGACAGGTACTATTCTAGTGAATCAAAAACATTAAAAAAACAACAACAACAGGTAAAAATAATTCCTGCCTTTGTGAAGCATCCAGTCCAAAAGAAGACAGAAAATAATAAACATAAAACACATATAGTGCGTTACAAGTGCAGGTATTTGGCAGAATTTTCAAGCAGAGGGAGTAACCACCGCCAAGGCCTTAGACAAAAGCACGCCTGATCTGCTTTTAGATTTTCAAATATCCAGTTTTAACTTGAAAGCTGTGCACATGTGCTCTGGGAGGACATAACAATGGCCCCCCAACATTGTTCCTCTTTTCAATATAGCCACTTGAAAGGAATTCAGTTTCTTTAGCAACAAAAGTATCCCAAGGACCCAAGGTCCTCAGTGCTCACATCTCAGAAAGACTCCGTGTGAGAAGAGCCACATGGAGAACAGCAAAACAGCTAGCAATGTCTGAAGCAGAGTGAAGGAAGAGGAAAGTAGCAGGACGTGAAGTCAGACAGGTCAGGAGTGCCATGAGGTTACTGTTAGGATTTTGGTTTTCACTCTGAGAAAATAAGGAGCCAAAGAAGAGTTTGGGGTAGAGGAACAGTGCCGTCTGAATTATCTGTTAAAGAATCACTCTGGGTGCAGGGATGAAATAATATCAAGTGTTTTATCTTCTAGGAAGCCTTACCTGATACTGCCATCTCAAAGGAGCTGTCTCACCTGCGTACTTCTTACACATTCATGTATTCACTCAACCACATTTACTGAACATCAGCTCTCTTACAGGAATTGGAAATACAGAAATGAGTAGTATTTTGTCACATTTGGATTCTCCAGCATCTATAATTCCTTCTTATTTGGGAAAACCCCCATTATATGGGTGTTCTGAGGTGACACAGGGTCTTACCTCTCCTCCTGCAAAGAAAGTTCAGTTAAACATGCCATGCTTAGGTAATGGGAGAGAGGGTGACATTCTATGATTTACATGTGAAAAAAGGAAATCATAATAGTTTCTAACTGGAACTCTCACCCAACTCAACCATCTGCTTAGAGAAGACAAATCATTCTACCTTACTTCAACTTAAGTGCTTACTGTTGCTTGTTTTATTTTTATTTTCACCAAATTCAGGCATTATTATCTCCTTTACTATCTAATCACTTTGGATAAATACTCATATTTTCAGTATTTCTTTCTCTCTTTCCTCCCCTCCCTTCATCACTCATTAAAATATGTCAAAAGGGTGAACTGAGACAAAGAGACTTCTGTTCCCAGTTTTTGCATTGCCTTGATTTGGGAAAATTACCTCTGGTTCTAAATGGCCTTCATTCAGGGTGACTTGTGGAGTTTGTTTTCCTGGGTATACGTCTCTGTCTGGTTGTCATCCTTGGGCATAATTGGTCTGCAGTGGTATTTATTGAAGTGTGGCAAGTTCTGTTCGGTCTCGTGGACATGATGCTAACACATGACGATGACGGTGATGGTCTCTGCCACTGCCTCAGGCCTTAGGTTGATACATAATCTGTATGCCTGTCCTTATCGTCCAGTGTTCTGAGCACTTCTCTGTCCCCAAAGGCAACAAGGAAATCTTGACTTCTCTCTCCAAACCTGGCTAAAATGTGTAGGACAATATGAGGCGAATCTCAAGTCCATACTCTTAAAGATCTCCCCTAGACATCATACTCTATTTTCTCACGGTGCCAATTGCAGTGCTTCAGTCTTCCAATCTTCTGCCTAAGCTCAGGGAATGGAGGGCTTACCCAATGTTTTCAGAATTCCCAATGTTTTTCTCTCATTCTTTTTCTCTTTTTTCTCTTCTCTCTCCTTCTTCTTTTCTCCCTGCTCTTATCCCCTCTCTCCTTCATTCTCTCTCTGCCCTCACCCTCTCTGTCCCTCCTATGTCCTCCTTTTTATAACATAAAGCTCTTAACGTACCATAATGTTTCTTTCCTAACATAATGCTCTTCTCTTTTAGGTTTGAATATTAACATTTAAAACCAGTTATGAGAGTTCCTAGAAAATCCCTTTCTCTCTCACCAAAGTCAATTTTTGTTTCTGTTTTATCCACACCAAAAGCATTTCCTAAGTCTCCTTGTAGACTTAGAAACTCGATTTGTAAGATCAGGGCTGAGTTCTAGGCTGCATTCCCCCCTCCCAAAATAATCAATCCCTTCACTACAGTGGCTAGAGAAGCAGCTGCAGGACAACCAGGAAAACTAAGATTTTCAAAAATGTTATCAGCCATATACTAATAAAAATAACAAGAGCTCATACTTATTGAGAGCCTCCTCTATACCCAGGTCTGTCTATTCCCCAAACACTGCCTCATAACACTTTTCCTCTATGGAAAAGTAAACAGAACAAGGAAGAACTTCCCTTCTCATAACAAGCTAAGTGATTAGGCCACTCAAAAAAAACTTAGGCATATTTTTAAAAATATAAAGCCTCAAATCCCTCTTATCAATATTTATCTTAAATAATAATAAGAGAATCCATTTGTTGAATGCTTACTATCAGTATATTTTCACTAAGTTTGTTGTAATCTGTATACCAAAAACTATAATGTTTTGAATATAAAAAATATTTAAATAATGATTTAAAAAAATAGGCTGAGAGGTGTTAAGTTTGCCCAAGGTCACATGGCTAAGGAGTGCTGAGGGTGGCATGATGCCCAAGCCTGTACCTGTATCCTTGTGAAGAGTCATAGTGCAGAAGCATATTGAAAATTAAAGGCTCTGAGAGATCAGGTCAGAGGTAAAGATACCTGTTTAACTGTATTTAACAGTGTTTCCTACAAGTGTCTTTGATTCTAGAATGGAAATATCAAGACAGTTTAGGGACTGTAGGTGGGGAGTCGGGGGCAAGTTTCTCCAGTGGCTGTGGTTACATGGGAGATGGAGAAAAAAGAAAACAAAGTGATGGTGAACCTGTGCTGGACCAACATCAGCAGGGCAACAGAAGATCCATTCACTCAGTTTTTTGGGTTTTTTTTTTTTAACATCTTTATTGGAGTATAATTGCTTTAAAATGGTGTGTTAGTTTCTGCTTTATAACAAAGTGAATCAGCTATACATATACATATATCCCCATATCTCCCCCTTCTTGCGTCTCCCTCCCAGGTGTGTTAGTTTCTGCTTTATAACAAAGTGAATCAGCTATACATATACATATATCCCCATATCTCCCCCTTCTTGTGTCTCCCTCCCACCCTCCCTATCCCACCTCTCTAGGTGGTCACAAAGCACAGAGCAGATCTCCCTGTGCTATGCAGCTGTTTCCCACTAGCTATCTATTTTGCATTTGGTAGTGTATATATGTCCATGCCACTCTCTCACTTCGTCCCAGCTTACCCTTCCTCCTCCCCATGTCCTCAAGTCCATTCTCTACATCTGCGTCTTTATTCCTGTCCTGCCCCTAGATTCTTGTTACAATAGCCAGGACATGGAAGCAACCTAAGTGTCCATTGACAGAAGAATGGCTAAAGATGTGGCACATATATACAGTGGAATATTACTCAGCCATAAAAAGAAACGAAATTGAGTTATTTGTAGTGAGGTGGATGGACCTAGAGTCTGTCATACAGATTGAAGTAAGTCAGAAAGAGAAAAACAAATACCGTATGCTCACACATATATATGGAATCCATTCACTCAGTTTGCAGAGCAAATACAGCATGTCAGTTGTCTGTTAAACCCTAGAAATGTAAAAATAGGCAGGATGCCCTCTCTGTCCTCAGGAAGCTCTGAGTCAAGCGTTCTCTACTTCTGTTAGAACAGTCAACTCTCAATCCTAAACAGGGGCTTTATTAAAAGACAGATCGCTGAGTCCCACCACTAGAGTTCCGATTCTGTAGATCAGTACGGTGGCGTCAAAGAATCTGCGTCTTCTACAAGCCCCCAGGGGATGCTGGTGCTACAGGTCCCAAGTGCACACTTAGAGGGTGACTGTGTTACGGTATTAAAGTACTAGCTTCTTCAGTCTCCTGGGAGAATATTTTCTGTCAATCTCCACTATTTCCAAAAAAAGAAGCTCAAAATCTTAATCTTATTGGTACCTCTACGTTCATGGTAATATAACAAAGGCCACAGTTATTTGTTTATCTAAGCCATAGATGTGCTGGAAACATTATATTTAACACCATCTTTTTACCCTCAGAATTAATCAAAGATAGATTTGTTAATCAGTGCCTGATTTGAGAGGCTCAGAGAGGTCAGGAGTTGACAAAATGCAAATAGCTTGAAAGGTGTAGAGCTGGGGTTCAAACCTCTTATCCCCCAAATTTTGTATTTTTCATTTTATTGCTGAGACCGGTTCATTTGATGGTGGTGTTTGGAGATGAAGGCCTGTGACATGAGTGGCTTGTTAAGCATCAGGATGCCTCAATAAATAATTGATCGAATTTCTTTTTTCCTCTTCCTACTCATGAGGAAAGCACCTCATGTGTAAAAAAGACTGCAGCTCAGACAGTGCTAACAGTAAAAAAAAAAAAAAGAAAGAAAAAAGAAAGAAAGAAGGAAAGGTGGCCTGCTGCCCTGCTGCCTAGTGCCTGGGAACTTGGCCTTCCAACAGCTGCTTTGCTTCTGGAATTCAGCTTTCAGCCTCACCTCCACCTCACCCCTGAAGTGGAAGGGAAAGGCCACCCGCACAGAGTCATAGCAGCTGTGGCAAAGAGTGCATGTCAGCCGCACCGCCAGCAGGACAGCAGGAGTACCATCTTCTCTGGTGCTGCCTGCCTAATCCCTGTCCTGTGCTGGTTGTCATGGTGACAAGGGCAATGCCTGTGCAGGTGCCTTAATGCGACTGAGACACATGTGACTCCGATGATGATGGGAATGAAAGAGAATCAGCCAGGAGCCCTCAGCTCCAGCAGGAGGGCTCTGGATCCTGTGGTGCTCTAAGCAGTGGTTAGAGGATTGAGAAGGCTGAGGAAGTGCAGAAATCCAAGTCAGGTCCTCCTGAGGCAGCCTCCCACCTCCACCCCACGTGGCTTTGCCTGGATGGAAGCTTAAAGAGACCCGTCTGGAGGCACAGGCTCCAGATTTGTTATGGTTGATTAGAAAAGGTGCTTTCCCAACCTCAAGAGAAGCACATATGTTGTTCTAAAATCTCCTTTACTTTCCCACCAACTCTTCCATCTGCAGGAAAAGCACAGGAGTGACCTAGAGGGCACAACAGAATTTACATCGCCTTTCTCTATGAATCAAAGTGAAGTGGCAAGAAATAGGAAAATGACTCCACAAAAGCGAGCATGTTTTCGAGTGTGTGTGTGTGTGTGTGTGTGTGTGTGTGTGTGTGTGTGTGTGTGTGTGTGGAGTGGTTTTTCTTGAACAACAGTTCACAGTTTCTCAAGTATTGGGGAGTTATCGTTTCAGCTGGATTCCAGGGTGTTTTGGAGGAGCAAGAGAAACTGGAGATATGAAGTTGAACGCTGCCTTACTTTTGTATCTGACCACCAGCTGCTTCCCTGCAGACTCCTCCACAGCCAGGTGCACTGACTGTCCCTCACCACTGCACTTCCATCTCGTCTCTCAACTCTTTCAACGGGAGACACATTAATACCGGGCCCAGAGGAGGAAAAGGAAAACAGAACCGCAACACACTGAGCACGATTAGTGTGCTAGACGTTTGATGAACACTTCCTCGTGAACTCCAGACAATAGAGCACTTGGAGCTTGGAGATAAGCGCAACCATCTCCATTTTACAGATAAAGACATTGGACTTCAAAGAGTGTAAGCAATGTGCCCTAAATCAGAGACAGAATGTGGATCCATATTTAGGTCTTTATTGTCACCAAACTTCAATTTTTATTCCTACTACACTGCCACATCAACACTGTCCCTCAAACAGAAGAAAGAAAATGTTCTCTTCTCCCCTCTGGTAATTTTGACATTTAATTGGCAAGAGTTAGAATCTTGCTTATTTTTGATGCCTTGTCCCAGGATGCTTACTCTAATCTTTATTATTAATAATAACCAGTATTTGTTGAATGATTTTACTATATCCATTCACAGCACTATAGCATAAGGAATATGTTTAAGAATTTTATTCCTACTAAAGGTATGCAAATTTAGGCTTAAGGAGAATATTCGCCAAAGGTCCTACAGTTTATAGAGGTCTGACTTCGGATCTAAACCGAGGTCTATCTGTTTCCAGAGCAGAGCACTTACTCCCTATGCTGTGACATAAGGCACAGTTCTTATGAGCTTTCTGGAAGATAGGAGAAAAAGGAAAGGGATCTTAAAATTTTTCTGTTGCTTCCCATGGAAATAAAGCTAAACCATGTCAGTTTGGAGCTTAAGCAAGGGCATTTCGAGAAAGCTAAGAGCCTTTCCCATGTTATCTTTTATAGGTTTTGTTTGAAGTCTGGAATGTTCCCAGTGTCTATTGTTTTGGGCTGGATACTTAGGTATGGGCGACCTAAGTCTGCAACTGAAATGACTTTCACAAAAGCTTTCCTTCCAGGATGTGCTTGATAGAGATCAATGCACTTAACATTCATTTCAGGCTAATTAGCTAAAGCAAGGGTCCCATGAACACCAAGAGCCAGGAGAAGGGACGATTTAGGACATCTTTGTCTAATTCCTCTTTAAATGCTAATAGCTTTGAGATTATTCTATAAACAGGCAGTATCAGAAAAGGAATAAAAAGACCTGTTTCATTTAATAAAGGGATCACCAAATGGATTGGAATGTTTATAACAGCCTAAGTAATTATCTATTCATTTAGGTCAGACTACTGCGGGCATCAGGAAAACATAACTAAGAAGAGCAATTCCCTTTAGGTATAGCCTGCAACAGGGCTTCGTTATGAAACACCCCCGATCCTGCACTTCTACATGCCTGGTGGAAAACAGATTAGCTCTGCGACAGAGAGTGAAGACCCCTTTCCTTGGTGCCCCAGAATTGCAAGTCAAATATTATAAGAGAACAAATAAAATCTATGTTCTAATGTAATACATGTTGTTACCTAAACAATGTATTTCAGTAAGGGGCAAAGGAGGCTGGGATAGACACTAAAACATTATCTCGAAAATCAGAATGACGTGTGTTCAAATCCTGGTTTCTCCTTAGTCATCCCAAATACACCCACCCCAAAGGGTAACAGTTGTGTGGTGCTACGGCTCTCCCATTATTTATTAGGAGACTAATTAGGCAAGTCACCTAACTGTTCTAGGACTTTGTCTTCTAAAATAAGCATTATCATAGAATCAAGCTCCCAAAAGTTGTTGTAAGGATTAAATGAGACAATAAGTGTGCAAAGAGACTAGACTATAGTGAATGTACAATAGATGGTCATAATTATTACCTGGCTCAGCTACAGAAGTTGGCTCTGAAAGAGACACCTGAGAGGGCCAAGGGCAAGGTGATTAGCTTAAGAGTTTAGGCACTTATTATTCAAGAAGGATCCATCCAAGGAGTAGTAGATCCTTCCAAAGAAGATGAATTATGCTCCTGTTAGGTGAGTGGTGACATCAATCTGTTCTTAGGACTTTAACTTTTGGCTTTCACAGAGATTAAGAAAATGGTACAGCCATCGGAAAGGGAGTAGGGAAAGCTCCAATGAGTATCTGTGCTCCAGCTGAATAGGCAGCAGTTCATCAGAGATCTACAGTTCTAATAGTTGTCGTTGTTACATGCTCTGCCTTGGCCAGGATTGGCTGCTGAATCACAAGAGCTTCTGAAAAATGCAGATCCTGGGTCCTAAACCAGATGTGCTGAATCAGAATCTCTAAGGGGTAATGCTATGCAATATGACTTTCCTAAAATTTCCTCAGGCACACGGCACAGGACGCATTCTGTGGGCTACTGTTCAGAAACCAGTGAGCTAAGGAAGTAGGTGAGACTGAGCCTGCTGTAGTAAAATGTCACCTTGGTGATGGGGACCTTTCTGAATACATTCTACTTGTCAGCTTGCACTCATGTCTCATAGGGATGTATCTGAGGCCCATTAACATTCACTTCACAAGACACCAGGTGCTTATGTGTCTTCTTCGTGCTTTCCTCCACTAATAAGCTATTTTTAAAAATGGATGGTTTAAAATGATGGTTCCTAATGACAACTTACTGACATCTCATCAGCCCTCCTTTGTCTTGACCCATCTCTTGCTTACAAATGGGAAAACAGAAGTAATGCAGCAGGAGCTTTTAAGCAGGTATATAAAAAACACCTAGTTATCATGACTAGCAACTTAGGTGTGATTGACTTCCCCTGCAAAGGGCCACTGCAGCATATTAATAAACCAAGAATCAGGTTGAAGTTTTTTTAGATTTTTCCTCAAAGTAACTTCAGAAGATAGAAAATAAATATATCCAGGAGTGGAACTGCTGGATCATAAGTCAGGTATATGTTTAGCTTAGGCAAAAACTTTTAAGTTTTCCAAGGCAACTGAACCAATTTGTACTCTCTCCAGCAGGTATGAGAGTTCCAATTCTTCTACATCCTTACCACCACGATATGGACTTTTCAGTCTTTTTAATTTTAGCCATTCTGGAGACTGTTTAGTGGGATCTCATTGTGTTAGTAAATTTGCATTTCCCTGATGTGTAATCATTTCACATGAAGTGCCTATTAGAGCGTGTTGCCCATAACTCATCAATTTCATTCCTAAGTATACACCCAAGAGAAGTGAGTGCATATGTCCACCAAAAGACATACACAAGCTGTTTTATTTATACAGCAAACTGGACACCATCCAAATATCTATCAACAGGAGAATAAATGAGGTAATTTTTATGCAATGGAATATATACCACAAGGAAAAGAAAAACTACTAAAACATGTAACATCATGGATGGTTCTCACAGATATGTTGTGGGATAAAAAAAGCAGACACAAGTGAGTATGTGCTGTATAATTCCATTTATATAAAGTGCATGAACATAACCTATTACAACTTCAGATAGCAATCGAAGTTGGAATAGTAGTTAGCTCTGCTGGCGGGGCATGTAATTGGGGCAGGCTTCATGGACACATGTCTCATAAGGTTCCACATTTAGAAAGGCCCTTGCTTACTTTAATGCTCTGCTCTCACTATCTGGAAATTCTTTTTTTTTTTTGCGGCACGCGGGCCTCTCACTGTTGTGGCCTCTCCCGTTGCGGAGCACAGGCTCCGGACGCACAGGCTCAGCGGCCATGGCTCACGGGCCCAGCCTCTCCGCGGCATGTGGGATCCTCCCGGACCGGGGCATGAACCCGCGTCCCCTGCATCGGCAGGTGGACTCCCAACCACTGCACCACCAGGGAAGGCCCTGGAAATTCTCAATATTCTTGAACAAGGAGCACCAGGTTTTCATTTTGGACTGTGAGCTGCAAATCACACAGCTCACATGTAATCGACTAGACAAAGGCACAAGGGAACCTCCCAGGTATTGGGAGTTTTCTATATCTTGATTGAGGAGGTAGTTACATGGGTGTATGTATATGCTAAAATCTACTAAGCTATACACATAAGACGTGTGCACTTTATGTAAGTTATAAGTTAATAAATTAAATTTTAACAAAATTGTAAGAGAATAAATACAACATACAGTAATGTGAAGAGCAACCTTACTAGGATTGCCAGAGGCCTTCCTGCATAGCTCTGGGGAGGATTCTAACAAAAGTGACTCCAGCTGTAAGAAAGAACATGGAATGGTGGAAACTACATGCCCTGAGAGTATCTACTATGTGTCAGGCACCTTGGAAATCATTTTACCTGTTCTAAATCATTAAATCTTCCCAGCAACCTTCTAATATAGATAGAACTAGCCTCAATTTATAGATAAGGAAAAGGAGGTGCAGAGAGGTCAAGCAACTTGTCTAGTGATGGACAGTAAGTGAGTGGCCAAATGGAGTTGCAAACCCAGATCATCTGCCTCACAGGCACATCCCTTCCACACTATTAGGCCACCTCAGCTTGTAAGAATCTCCTAGTCATGCATCTGGGGAGACAAAAAGGCTGACCACATTCCAAAACTATTTCAATGTGACTTAACAATTCAGAGGCTAGATACAATGTGGAGAAATCCTTTTACTGCCCTTGCGGGCATGCTGTGCCCCCCCAGGGCATGAGATTCGATTTTACCCAGTGAACATAACTGTAGGTATTAATCCTGGAAATACAATGAACCATCACAAGTATTTGACTCAAGGGCTTGGTTCAGCCTCTGATTCTACAGCTTACCGATGGGCCATAAGAAATAAGCATTGTTATGTGACCTTCAAAACATGACAGATGAGTAGCAAAATAAATGATTCATTTAATGGGTTTAGATATACAGGGCCTTCCCTCGCTTCAGCACTGAGATCATATTTATGGCCTGTTCTTAACTGAGTTTCTTTGTGTGGAAGCTTTGAAAAGCCATTATAGTCAAAACCTTTCACAGGATTTATTATTAGAATGCTTTGAAAATTTCTATGTAGAAAACAGAAGCAGGGGAACTATTATGTCTGTTATGTGAATGCAAAAAAAAAAATTCACTTAAAACATAGGCTTCTGAATGTTTGACACTTTGGAAATAACCAAAATGGGAAATAATCTATACTTAATCTGGTTTAAAATATATGCTTATGTAGCATTTCATGAGACCTTTGCATAATTTTTATCCAATGTATTATTCAATAAACATGTATTGAGCATCTTTATATACATGTCAGAATGCTGGGGATTCTTATGCATATGAGATGGATGAGATATGCATTTGACCTTCTGGAAGATAAGAATAAATAATGGTATAAAACATGTATCTACATGTGCCTAGTAAAAAGATAATGTAATAAATTAAAGAATTATAGCATCAAGAGAAGGGATGATGGGAGGAGCAAGCCATTACCCCCTTATCTTTGTCAGGAAAATCAGTGATTGCGAGAAATATAATGGAATTGCCAAATAATATGAAATTAGCTATGCAGGCAGTGTGGTTCCGTTTACTTTTCGTTTTCCTCAAGGCCGTGATAGAGACTATCCGTCTTAATCCTTTACCCATGTCTCACTCCCAATCTCTATCTCTAGCCCATTGTGCTTTTTCCTTTTCTTTCCTCACCTGGATCAAAATTCTTAGGAGAGATTAAGGACATACCCAGAGGGGTGTGAAACGACTGTGTCCTAGCTCAAGACAAAGCATGGATATAGAAAGGGACACAGTAATAGCTAGCATTTATTAAGCACTTATGATGTAAGCTCTTCACGTTTTAACTCATTTACTCCTCATTACAGTCCTGGGAGGTGGTACTATAATCATGGCCACTTTAAATGTGAGACAAATGAGGCAAAGATTTCTTAAGTAAAATGTCCAGTTACATCATATGCTCATTAAGTTATGAAGCAGAAATTCAAACCGAGGCAGACTGGCTCCAGAGCCTCACTCTCAAACATGATGCTATATTACACAGGGCAGTAAAATTGTGGGACACAGAAAAAAGGATCTAAGATGCACAGTAAGTATGAACAATGCATCTGTTGGCCAGTTTGGCCTCTTTTTATCATATGACCCAGTTCCCTCAACTATTACGGGATGCCATGACTACTGAATTTGGAATGAGATGGGAAATATGTCACTGGAAATAGTCCAGTTATACATAAGAAAAGTGAGGCTGGAGAAATCAAGTGATTCCTCCTAATATGCAT
Organism: Neophocaena asiaeorientalis asiaeorientalis; assembly: GCF_003031525.2. Classification (NCBI taxonomy): domain Eukaryota; kingdom Metazoa; phylum Chordata; class Mammalia; order Artiodactyla; family Phocoenidae; genus Neophocaena; species Neophocaena asiaeorientalis. The sequence goes on from NW_020175319.1 coordinate 941,344, forward strand.
AGCTTGGATTAGAGCCTAAATACTCTAAACTCTAGGACCTATATGCTTTCTGTATAACCACACCTGGATACACCTGATTCTAAGGCCTCCTTCATCTCCTCCATCCTTTTACAATCTCCCAGTCACATGACCTGTCATTGCACATCAACACATTCACTACAAACCAGATAGAACCTTTGAACACGAGAGGAGAAATGTTCTTAGATAAACCCTTTGTTCCCCAGACTTGTTTTATATAGATGGGAAGACTGAGGCCTAGAAAAGCAAAAGATGTGTTGCAAAATCATATATACTACATACATATATCTATATCTATCTATCTATCTATATATGGTAGCTAATTGGGAGTTAATTTCTTCCACTTCCTACATCATCCCATATATAATAAACTGTTTACCAGAAATGACATGTATTAGATCATATGTGACTAATTTCCCATCTTAAATTTTCACACTGAATGTTCAAAACGACTCATGAAAAACATATTATGCTTATTTTTTGAACTCACGGTCATTAAAACCCCAGCTCTAATGACCTCAAACTCAGTGTTGTTTACACTTTGCTACAGCTGTCTCTCTACTGTTTAGAACCACAGTATTCTTGGTTAGATTTATTGGCTCTAGATTTATTGCCATTCAATATCAATTAGCTACCAACCACATGGCAGTGATACGTAACCCAAGATTTATACCATATTTAGTAAACATGCATTGAGTACTTGCTGTGTATCTTGTATACTAGTATTTTTATGTGTAGACATATATGTGTGTATATGTACATATGTATATATTTTATATACACATACACAGAGATGTATACCTTCATAATATTTAAGAAACACAAATATATCTCCTGATATGCCCATAGCATGTCATATGATCCCTTTCTTCAAAATCGTTACATCAAATTAATACGTAAAAAGGGTTAATTTGAAATAGTTGACATAAAATACTTATGACAGTGAGAAACATTAGACAAATCTATCCAACTAAATAATCTTTTATATACCCTCCAAAGTTTTGCTTTCTTAAACTACAATTACTAGAGTTAATTTATCTTGCTTTTACATATTATTCAAGATCAAAAGACAATGAAATTAAATTAGGCTTCCCTGTGAGCTTTGAAAAGCAGAAAATGGCTGACAGCAAGAAGCAAGAAGTTGCTCCACACCTGAAAACTGGCAGAATACAAGACTAAAACCTTCACCACCAGACTCCACCACAGAACAGATCGAAATGGGTGGTAGGGCAGGTCAGAAAGCCCTGAGGGAATCCTTCCTGAGTCCCAGGGAAACAAATTAAGAAAACTGGTGTTCAGGAAAACATGATCAGCTAATAACAGGGAGAACAAACAAGTCCAAACCAACCAAAAATATGTCAAGTGTGGGTCTATTTTAGCATCATCTGGTTGTGTCCTTGAAATAATAAGAGATGACTGTTCTACACTTAGGAGAGTTTGACATACAGCTGGCCGTAAGTACATGCCTGATGGGCATCCTTCTCTGTGCTCCTTATTGAACAGTGCTTGCTAAATAAAAAAGTCACATTCTTTTACCATTTGGATCAAAATGGTCTATGGTATTCTATGCTACTTTTATTAATTAATTAATCACTTAATACTAGCCCAGCACACAAGCACCATAGAGCCCTTCATATAAACCTCGTATCAGGCTGGATACTTTGTGAGCATTATCATATTTAGTCCTCCCAAAAGCTCTGTGAGGTCAGTCTTATCAGGATCACAATTTTAGAAATGAATAAAGACGAATACAGAGTTCAAACAACTTTCTTACCATTTGCACAATTGACTAGTGTCAAATGAGGTAATACACCAAGGCCTATTTTATGCCAAAGGCTGTGAATTTAACCACCAGAAACACTACCTGGAGAAAACCCTCGTTCAAAAAAGAAGCTTAGAAATGCAGATTTCAATTAAACACACAATAAAGAAAACTGCCATGAAAGACAATTTCCAGCATTTTGGAAGATGCTCTATGTTCTGCCTCTGCTCTGAGTTTTACAGCAAAGAGAATCCCTTCAACCCTTCTCTGCCATTGGACTATGGCCTTACCCTTAAACCTGGTAGCAGTACCTACTCTCCAAGGCACCGGGTTCGACCCTTGGGGAATTATAAAAGTGAAGCTGAGCGAAAATAATCTCCACTATGGCAGCTTCTAAGGGACCAAGTTTAAGTGAATTGATGTGTCAAAATTCATAACAATTCACCTCAGAAAAGACCTTAAACGTCAGTTTATCTTTGCAGTGAGAGTACCTTAGAGCAAAAATTGAGAACAGATTGCTGGGGAAGATGGCTGAAGAGTAAGACGCGGAGATCACCTTCCTTCCCACAGATACACCAGAAATACATCTACACGTGGAACAACTCCTACAGAACACCTACTGAACGCTGGCAGAAGACCTCAGACCTCCCAAAAGGCAAGAAACCCCCCACGTACCTGGGTAGGGCAAAAGAAAAAGGAATAAACAGAGACAAAAGAATAGGGACGGGACCTGCACCAGTGGGAGCGAGCTGTGAAGGAGGAAATGTTTCCACACACTAGGAAGCCCCTCCGCGGGCGGAGACTGTGGGTGGCGGAGGGGGTAGCTTCGGAGCCGCGAAGGAGGGCGCAGCCACAGAGGTGCAGAAGGCAAAACGGAGAGATTCCCGCACAGAGGATCAGGGCCGACCTGCACTCACCAGGCTGAGAGGCTTGTCTGCTCACCCGCCGGGACGGGAGGGGGCTGGGAACTGAGACTCGGGCTTCAAAAGGAGAGCGCAGCCACAGAGGTGCGGAGGGCAAAACGGAGAGATTCCCGCACAGAGGATCAGGGCCGACCTGCACTCACCAGGCTGAGAGGCTTGTCTGTTCACCCGCCGGGACGGGAGGGGGCTGGGAACTGAGACTCGGGCTTCCGTCGGAGCGCAAGGAGAGGACTGGGGTTGGCGGCGTGAACACAGCCTGAAGGGGCTGCTGCGCCGCCGCTAGCCGGGAGGGAGTCCGGAGAAAGGTCTGGACCTGCCGAAGAGGCAAGACACTTTTTCTTCCCTCTTTGTTTCCTGGTGTGCGAGGAGAGGGGATTAAGAGCGCTGCTTAAAGGAGCTCCAGAGACAGGCACGAGCCTCTGCTAAGCGCGGACGCCAGAGACGGGAATGGGACGCTAAGGCTGGTGCTGCCGCCACCAAGAAGCCTGTGTGCGAGCACAGGTCACTAACCACACCCCGCTTCTGGGGAGCCTGTGCAGCCCGCCACTGCCAGGGTCCCGGGATCCAGGAACAACTTCCCCGGGAGCACGCACGGCGCGCCTCAGGCTGGGGCAACGTCACGCCGGCTTCCGCCTCCACAGGCTCGCACCGCACTCGATGCCCCTCCCCCGCGCCGGCCTGAGTGAGCCAGAGCCCCCGAATCAGCGGCTCCTTTAACCCTGTCCTGTCTTAGCGAAGAACAGGCGCCCTCCGGCCGACCTACACGCAGAGGCGGGGCCAAATCCAAAGCTGAGCCCCTGTGAGCTGTGAGAACACAGAAGAGAAAGGGAAATCTCTCCCAGCAGCTTCAGAAGCAGCGGATTAAAGCTCCACAATCAACTTGATGTACCCTGCATCTGTGGAATACACGAATAGACAACGAATCATTCCAAATTAAGGAGGTGGACTCGCAAACAGACAAATTTTACGTTTAACAAAGAGCTAGAAGAACTAAAGATGAAACAAACAACGATAAATAACACAATAAATGACATTAAAAATACTCTAGATGGGATCAATAGCAGAGTAACTGAGGCAGAAGAATGGATAAGTGACCTGGAAGATAAAATCGTGTTAATAACTACTACAGAACAGAATAAAGAATAAAAAGAACTGAGGACAGTCTCAGAGACCTCTGGGCAACATTAAATGCACCAACATTCGAATTATAGGGGTTCCAGAAGAAGAAGAGAAAAAGAAAGTGACTGAGAAAATATTTCAAGAGATTATAGTTGAAAACTTCCCTAATATGGGAAAGAAAATAGTTAATCAAATCCAGGAAGCACAGACACGGCCATACAGGATAAATCCAAGGAGAAACACACAAGACACATATTAATAAAATTATCAAAAATTAAATACAATGAAAATATATTAAAAGCAGAAAGGGAAAAGCAACAAAATAACATACAGGGAATCCCCATAAGGTTAACAGCTGATCTTTCAGCAGAAA
>NW_020175319.1:945753-946929 GCF_003031525.2 Neophocaena asiaeorientalis asiaeorientalis
AGGCTGCCTAAAATCATAATAAGTCCACAGACACCCCAAAACACACCACCAGACGTGGACCTGCCCACCAGAAAGACAGGATCCAGCCTCATCCACCAGAACACAGGCACTAGTCCCCTCCACCAGGAAACTTACACAACCCACTGAACCAACCTTAGCCACTGGGGACAGACACCAAAAACAACGGGAACTACGAACCTGCAGCCAGCTGAAAGGAGACCGCAAACACAGTAAGATAAGCAAAATGAGAAGACAGAAAAACACACAGCAGATGAAGGAGCAAGATAAAAACCCACCAGACCTAACAAATGAAGAGGAAATAGGCAGTCTACCTGAAAAAGAATTCAGAATAATGATAGTAAAGATGATCCAGAATCTTGGAAATAGAACAGACAAAATTTTACGTTTAACAAAGACCTAGAAGAACTAAAGATGAAACAAACAATGATAAACAACACAATAAATGACATTAAAAATACTCTAGATGGGATCAATAGCAGAGTAACTGAGGCAGAAGAACGGATAAGTGACCTGGAAGATAAAATCGTGTTAATAACTACTGCAGAGCAGAATAAAGAGAAAAGAATAAAAAGAACTGAGGACAGTCTCAGAGACCTCTGGGCAACATTAAATGCACCAACATTCGAATTATAGGGGTTCCAGAAGAAGAAGAGAAAAAGAAAGTGACTGAGAAAATATTTGAAGAGATTACAGTGGAAAACTTCCGTAATATGGGAAAGGGAATAGTTAAGTACAGGAAGCACACAGAGCCCCATACAGGATAAATCCAAGCAGAAATACGCCAAGACACATATTAATCAAACTGTCAAAAATTAAATACAAAGAAAACATATTAAAAGCAGCAAGGGAAAAACAACAAATAACAGACAAGGAAATCCCCATAAGGTTAACAGCTGATCTTTCAGCAGAAACTCTGCAAGCCAGAAGGGACTGACAGGACATATTTAAAGTGATGAAGGAGAGAAACCTGCAACCAAGATTACTCTACCCAGCAAGGATCTCAATGATTAAAATATGACACTCTGTATATTAAAAACCATTGAATTGTACACTCAACAGGTGAATTGTGTGATATGTGAATTATAGCTTAATAAAGCTGTTACGTTCAAAAAACAAAGAGGAGAGAAACATTAGGTAGTTTTCTGAAGCCTACTC
>NW_020175320.1:0-2968 GCF_003031525.2 Neophocaena asiaeorientalis asiaeorientalis
CCAATAGTGCAAGGGGGTTCCCTTTTCTCCACACCCTCTCCTCATTTCTTGTTTGTAGATTTTTTTGATGACGGCCATTCTGACCAATGTGAGGTGATAACTCATTGTAGTTTTGATTTGCATTTTTCTCATAATTAGTGATGAGCATGTTTTCGTGTGTTTGTTGCCCATCTCTATGTCGTCTTTGGAGAAATGTCTATTTAGGTCTTCTGCCCATTTTTGCATTGGGTTGTTTGTTTTTTTGATATTGAGCTGGGTGACCTGCTTGTAAATTTTGGAGATTAATCCTTTGTCAGTTGCTTCATTTGCAAATATTTTCTCCCATTCTGAGGGTTGTCTTTTCATCTTGTTTGTTTATGGTTTCCTTTGCTGTGCAAATGCTTTTAAATTTAATTAGATCCCATTTGTTTACTTTTGTTTTTATCTTCATTACTCTAGGAGGTGGGTCAAAAAACATTCTTGCTGCAATTTATATCAAGGAGTGTTCCGCCTGTTTTTTGTTTTTTTGGGTTTTTTTTGTGGTACGTGGGCCTCTCACTGTTGTGGCCTCTCCTGTTGCCTGTGCTCCGGACGCGCAGCCTCAGTGGCCATGGCTCACGGGCCTAGCCGCTCCGCAGCATGTGGGATCTTCCCAGACTGGGGCACGAACCCATGTCCCCTGCATCGGCAGGCAGATTCTCAACCACTGCGCCACCAGAGAAGCCCCCGCCTGTTTTGTTTTTTTTTAATTATTTATTTATTTATTTTTGGCTGTGTTGGGTCTTCGTTTCTGTGCGAGGGCTTTCTCTAGTTGCAGCAAGCGGGGGCCACTCTTCATTGTGGTGTGCAGGCCTCTCACTGTCGCGGCCTCTCATGTTGAGGAGCACAGGCTCCAGACGTGCAGGCTCGGTAGTTGTGGCTCACGGGCCTAGTTGCTCTGCGGCATGTGGGATCTTCCCAGACCAGGGCTCGAACCCGTGTCCCCTGCATTGGCAGGCAGATTCTCAACCACTGAGCCACCAGGGAAACCCCTGCCTGTTTTTTCCTCTAAGAGTTTTATAGTGTCTGGCCTTACAGTTAGGTCTTTAATCCATTTTGAGTTTGTATTTGTGTATGGTGTTAGGGAGTGTTCTAATTTCATTCTTTTACATGTAGCTGCCCAGTTTTCCCAGAACCACTTATTGAAGAGGTTGTCCTTTCTCCATTGTATATTCTTGCCTCCTTTGTTGTAGATTAATTGACCATAAGTGTGTAATTAATTGACATTAATTGATTGTTTCTGGGCTTTCTATCCTGTTCCATTGATCTGTATTACTATTTTTGTGCCAGTACCATACTGTCTTGATTACTGTAACTTTGTAGTATAGTCTGAAGTCAGTCTGAAATCAGTCAGTGTAGCCTGATTCCTCCAGCTCCTTTATTCTTTCTCAAGGTTGCTTTGGCTATTTGGGGTCTTTTGTGTTTCCATACAAATTATAAAATTTTTTGTTCTAGTGAAAAATGCCATTGGTAATTTGATAGGGATTGCATTGAATCCGTAGATTGCTTTGGGTAGTACAGTCATTTTCACAATATTGATTCTTCCAATCCAAAAACATGGTATATCTCTCCACCTGTTTGTGTCATCTTTGGTTTCTTTCATCAGTATTTTATAGTTTTCTGCATACAGGTCTTTCACCTCCTTAGGTAGATTTATTCCTAGGTATTTTATTCTTTCTGATGCAGTGGTTAATGGGATTGTTTCTTGAATTTCTGATTTTTCATTGTTAATGTATAGGAACCTAACAGATTCCTGTGTATTAATTTTGTATCCTGCAACTTTACTAAATTCATTGATTAACGCTAATAGTTTTCTGGTAGCATCTTTAGGATTTTCTATGTTTACTATCATGCCATCTGATTGATTTGCATATGTTGTACCATCCTTCTGAGCCTGGGATGAATCCACCTTGTTCTGTGGTCTTTCTAATGTGTTGTTGGATTTGTTTTGCTAATCTTCTGTTGAGAATTTTTACATGTATATTCATTAGAGATATTGGCCTGTAATTTTCTTTTTGCTAGTGTCTTTGTCTTTTTTTAATATCATGGTGATGGTCACTTCACCAAATGATTTTGGGAGTGTTATGTCCTCTTCAGTCTTTTGTAAGAGTTTCAGAAGGATTGGTATAAGTTCTTTGTATGTTTGGTGTACTTTCCCAGTGAAGACATCTTGTATTGCTCTTTTGTTCACAGTAAGCTTTTTTTAATTAGATATTAATTTCACTTCTGGTGGTCAGTGTGTTTAAATTATATATTTCTTACTGATTGAATTGTGGTGGACAGTAATTTTCTACAAACTTTTCCATTTCTTCTAGGTTGTGCAGTTGTTGGGATATAATGGTTCACAGTATTGCGTTATGGTTGTTTGTATTTCTGCAGTTACCGGTTATTATATCTCCTCTTTCTTTTTTTTTTAAGCATCTTTATTGGAGTAAAATTGCTTTACAATGGTATGTTTCTGCATTATAAAAAAGTTAATCAGCTATACATACATATATATATATATATATATAGGTTGTGCAGTTGTTGGGATATAATGGTTCACAGTATTGCGTTATGGTTGTTTGTATTTCTGCAGTTACCGGTTATTATATCTCCTCTTTCTTTTTTTTTTAAGCATCTTTATTGGAGTAAAATTGCTTTACAATGGTATGTTTCTGCATTATAAAAAAGTTAATCAGCTATACATACATATATATATATTTTTCATATTCTTTTCCATTATGGCTTGTTACAAGATACTGAATATAGTTCCCTGTGCTATACAGCAGGTCCTTGTTGTTTATCTGTTTTATATATAGTTTATATCTGCTAATCCCAAACTCCTAATTTATTCCCACCCACCACCCCCTGGCTTTTCCTCTTTGGTAACCACAAGTCTGTTCTCTATGTCTGTGAGTCTGTTTCTGTTTTGTAAATAAGTTCATTTGTGTCATATTTTAGATTCCAC
>NW_020175320.1:9549-74130 GCF_003031525.2 Neophocaena asiaeorientalis asiaeorientalis
GTGACAGCTTTACTTCTTCTTTTCTGATTTGGATTCCTTTTATTTCTTTTTCTTCTCTGATTGTTGTGGCTAAAACTTCCAAAACTATGTTGAATAATAGCAGTGGGAGTGGACAGCCTTGTCTTGTTCCTGATCTTAGTGGAAATAAATTCAGTTTTTCACCATTGAGAATGATGTTGGCTGTGGGTTTGTCATATATGGCCTTTATTATGTTGAGGTAAGTTACCTCTTTGCCTACTTTCGAGAGGGTTTTTATCATAAATGGTTGTTGAATTTTGTTGAAAGCTTTTTCTGCATCTATTGAGATGATCATATGGTTTTTATCCTTCAACTTCTTAATATGGTTTATCACATTGACTGATTTGTCGATATTGAAGAATCCTTGCATTCCTGGGATAAACGCCACTTGATCATGTTGCATGATCCTTTTAATGTGCTGTTGGATTCTGTTTGTTAGCATTTTGTTGAGGATTTTTGCATCTATGTTCATCAGTGATATTGGCCTGTAGTTTTCTTTTTTTGTGACATCTTTGTCTGGTTTTGGTATCAGGGTGATGATGACCTCGTAGAATGAGTTTGGGAGTGTTCCGCCCTCTGCTATGTTTTGGAAGAGTTTGAGAAGGATAGGTGTTAGCTGTTCTCTAAATGTTTGATAGAATTTGCCTGTGAAGCCATCTGGTCCTGGGCTTTTGTTTGTTGGAAGATACTTTTTTTTGAATTTTATTTTCTTATACAGGTTCTTATTAGTCATCCATTTTATACACATCATTGTGTACATGTCAGTCCCAATTCATCACACCACCACTCCCACCCACCGCTGCTTTCCCCCCTTGGTGTCCATACGTTTGTTCTCTACATCTGTGTCTCAATTTATGCCCTGCAAGCCAGTTCATCTGCACCATTTTTCTGGGTTCCACATATATGCGTTAACATGCGATACTTGTTTTTCTCTCTCTGACTTACTTCACTCTGTATGACAGTCTCTGGATTCATCCACGTCTCTACAAATGACCCAATTTCGTTCCTTTTTATGGCTGAGTAATATTCCATTGTATATATGCACCACATCTTCTTTATCCATTCGTCTGTAGATGGGCATTTAGGTTGCTTCCACGACTTGGCTATTGTAAATAGTGCTGCAGTGAAGTTTGGGGTGCATGTTTCTTTTTGAATTATGGTTTTCTCTGGGTATATGCCCAGTAGTGGGATTGCTGGTTCATATGGTAATTCTATTTTTAGTTTATTAAGGACCCTCCATACTGTTCTCCATAGTGGCTGTATCAATTTACATTCCCACCAACAGTGCAAGAGGGTCCCCTTTTCTCCACACCCTCTCTAGCATTTGTTGTTTGTAGGTTTTCTGATGATGGCCATTCTGACTGGTGTGAGGTGATACCTCATTGTAGGTTTTTTTTTTAATAAATTTATTTATTTTATTAAAAAATTTTTTTTGGCTACATTGGGTCTTCGTTGCTGCATGCAGGTTTTCTCTAGTTGTGGTGAGCGAGGGCTACTCTTCATTGTGGTGCGTAGGCTTCTCATTGCGGTGGCTTCTCTTGTTGCAGAGCACAGGCTCTAGGCGCGTGGGCTTCAGTAGTTGTTGCACACGGGCTTAGTTGCTCCACGGCATGTGGGATCTTCCTGGACCAGGGATCGAACCTGTGTCCCCTGCATTGGCAGGCGGATTCTTAACCACCGCGCAAAGTTTCATTAGGTCCCATTTGTTTATTTTTGGTTTTATTTGCATTACTCTAGGAGGTGGATCAAAAAAGATCTTGCTGTGATTTATGTCAAAGAGTGTTCTTCCTGTGTTTTCTCTAAGAGTTTTATAGTGTCCGGTATTACGTTTAGGTCTCTAATCCATTTTGAGTTTATACTTGTGTATGGTTTTAGGGAGTGTTCTAATTTCATTCTTTTACATGTAGCTGTCCAGTTTTCCCAGCACCACTTATTGAAGAGACTGTCTTTTCTCCATTGTATATCCTTGCCTCCTTCGTCATAGGTTAGTTGACCATAGGTGCGTGGGTTTATCTCTGGGCTTTCTATCCTGTTCCATTGATCTGTATTTCTGTTTTTGTGCCAGTACCATATTGTCTTGATTACTGTAGCTTTGCAGTATAGTCTGAAGTCAGGGAGTCTCACTCCTCCAGCATCGTTTTTCTCCCTCAATACTGCTTTGCCTATTCGGGGTCTTTTGTGTCTCCATACAAATTTTAAGATTTTTTGTTCTAGTTCTGTAAAAATTGCCATTGGTAATTTGATAGGGATTGCGTTGAATCTGTAGATTGCTTTGGGTAGTATAGTCATTTTCACCATATTGCTTCTTCCCATCCAAGTACATAGTATATCTCTCCAACTGTTGGTATCATCTTTAATTTCTTTCATCAGTGTCTTATAGTTTTCTGCATACAGGTCTTTTGTCTCCCTAGGTAGGTGTATTCCTAAGTTTTTAATTCTTTTTGTTGCAGTGGTAAATGGGAGTGTTTCCTTAATTTCTCTTTCAGATTTTTCATCATTAGTGTATAGGAATGCAAGAGATTTCTGTGCATTAATTTTATATCCTGCAACTTTACAACTTCATTGATTAGTTCTAGTAGTTTTCTGGTGGCATCTTTAGGATTCTCTATGTATAGTATCATGTCATCTGCAAACAGTGACAGCTTTACTTCTTCTTTTCTGATTTGGATTCCTTTTATTTCTTTTTCTTCTCTGATTGTTGTGGCTGAAACTTCCAAAACTGTTGAATAATAGCAGTGGGAGTGGACAGCCTTGTCTTGTTCCTGATCTTAGTGGAAATGAATTCAGTTTTTCACCATTGAGAATGATGTTGGCTGTGGGTTTGTCATATATGGCCTTTATTATGTTGAGGTAAGTTACCTCTTTGCCTACTTTCCAGAGGGTTTTTATCATAAATGGGTGTTGAATTTTGTTGAAAGCTTTTTCTGCATCGCTTGAGATGATCATATTGTTTTTATTCTTCAATTTGTTAATATGGTGTATCACATTAATTGATTTGCATATATTGAAAAATCCTTGCATCTCTGGGATAAATCCCACTTGATCATGGTGTATGATCCTTTTAATGTGTTATTGGATTCTGTGTGCTAGTATTTTGTTGCCAATTTTTGCATCTATGTTCATCAGTGATATTGGTCTGTAATTTTCTTTTTTTGTAGTATTTTTGTCTGGTTTGGTATCGGGGTGATGGTGGCCTCATAGAATGAGTTTGGGAATGTTCCTTCCTCTACAATTTTTTGGAAGAGTTTGAGAAGGATGGGTGTTAGCTCTTCCCTAAATGTTTGATAGAATTCATCTGTGAATCCATCTGGTCCTGGACTTTTCTTTGTTGGAAGATTTTTTTTTAATTAATTTATTTATGGCTGCATTGGGTCTTTGTTGCTGTGCGCAGGCTTCTCATTGCCGTGGCTTCTGTTGCGGAGCACGGGCTCTACGCACGCGAGCTTCAGTAGCTGTGGCTCGAAGGCTCTAGGGCACAGGCTCAGTAGTTGTGGCACACGGAGTTAGTTGCTCCGTGTCATGTGGGATCTTCCCGGTCCAGGGCTCAAACGCATGTCTCCCACACTGGCAGGCGGATTCTTAACCACTGCGCCACCAGGGAAGCCCTGTTGGAAGACTTTTAATCACAGTCTCAATTTCAGTGCTTGTGATTGGTCTGTTTATATTTTCTATAGTTAAAGTCCCCTACTATGATTGTTTTACTGTCGATTTCCCCTTTTATGGCTGTTAGCATTTGCCTTATGTATTGAGGTGCTCCTATGTTGGGTGCGTAAATATTTACAAGTGTTGTATCTTCTTGGATAGATCCCTTGATCATTATGTAGTGTCCTTCTTTGTCTCTTGTAATAGTCTTCATTTTAAAGTCTATTTTGTCTGATATGAGAATTGCTGCTGTAGCTTTCTTTTGATTTCCATTTGCATGGAATATCTTTTCCATCTCCTCACTTTCAGTCTGTATGTGTCCCTAGGTCTGAAGTTGGGTCTCTTCTAGACAGCATATGTATGGGTCTTGTTTTTGTATCCATTCAGTCAGTCTGTGTCTTTTGGTTGGATCATTTAATCCATTTACATCTAAGGCAGTTATTGATATGTTCCCATTACCATTTTCTTAATTGTTTTGGGTTTGTTATTGTAGGTCTTTTCCTTCTCTTGTGTTTCCTGCCTAGAGAAGTTCCTTTAGCATTTGTTGTAAAGCTGGTTTGGTGGTGCTGAATTCTCTTAGCTTTTGCTTGTCTGTAAAGCTTTTACTTTCTCTGTTGAATCTGAATGAGATCCTTACTGGGTAGCATAATCTTGGTTGTAGGTTTTTCCCTTTCATCACTTTAAATATGTCCTGCCTCTCCCTTCTGGCTTGCAGAGTTTCTGCTGAAAGATCAGCTGTTAACCTTATGGGGATGCCCTTGTATGTTATTTGTTGTTTTTCCCTTGCTGTTTTTAATATTTTTTTCTTTGTATTTAATTTTTGTTAGTTTGATTAATATGTGTCTTGGCGTGTTTCTCCTTGGATTTATCCTGCATGGGACTCTCTGCGCTTCCTGGACTTGCTTGACTATTCTCTTTCCCATATTAGGGAAGTTTTCAACTATAATTGCCTCAAATATTTTCTCAGTCCCTTTCTTTTTCTCTTATTCTTCTCAGACCCCTGTAATTCGAATGTTGGTGTGTTCAGTTTTGTCCTAGAGGTCTCTAAGACTGGCCTCAATTCTTTTCATTCTTTTTTCTGCACTGCAGTAGTTATTTCCACCATTTTATCTTCCAGGTCGCTTATCTGTTCTTCTGCCTCAGTTATTCTGCTATTGATTCCTTCTAGAGAATTTTTAATTTCATTTATTGTGTTGTTCGTCAGTGTTTGTTTGCTCTTTAGTTCTTCTAGGTCCTTGTTAAACATTTCTTGTATTGTCTTCATTCTATTTCCAAGATTTTGGATCATCTTTATTATCATTACTCAGAGTTCTTATTCAGGTACACTGCCTATTTCCTCTTCGTTTGTTTGGTCCGGTGGGTTTTTAGTTTGCTTCTTCATCTGCTGTGTGTTTCTCTGTCTTCTCATTTTGCTTATCTTACTGTGTTTGGGGTCTCCTTTTTGCAGGCTGCAGGTTCATAGTTCTCGTTGTTTTTGGTGTCTGACCCCAGTGCCTAAGGTTGGTTCAGTGGGTTGTGTAGGCCTCCTGGTGGAGGGGACTAGTTCCTGTGTTCTGGTGGATGAGGCTGGATCTTGTGTTTCTGGTGGGCAGGACCATGTCCAATGGTGTGTTTTGGGGTGTCTGTGACCTTATTATGATTTTAGGCAGCCCTCTCTTGTAATGGGTGGGGTTGTGTTCCTGTCTCGCTAGTTGTTTTGCATAAGCTGTCCAACACTGTAGCTTGCTGGTTGTTGAGTGGAGCTGGGTCTTAGCGTTGAGATGGAGATCTCTGGGAGAGCTTTCGCTGTTTGATGTTATGTGGAGCCGTGAGGGCTCTGGTGGACCAATATCCTGAACTCGGCTCTCCCACCTCAGAGGCACAGGCCTGACACCCGGCCGGAGCACCAAGACCCTGTCAGCCACACGGCTGGTTTCAGTTCTGGTTAGAATTTGACAATCCTGATGATGTTCAGTGATTTTTTTTTTTTTTGGCTGTGTTGGGTCTTTGTTGCTGTGCATGGGCTTTCTCTGGTTGCGGCAAGCAGGGGCTACTCTTCGTTGTGGTGCAGTGGCTTTTCTTGTTGCGGAGCACAGGCTCTAGGCGCAGAGGCTTCAGTAGTTGTGGCACGTGAGCTCTAGAGCGCAGGCTCAGTGGTTGTGCACATGGGCGTAGTTGCTCTGCGGCATGTGGGATCTTGCCGGGCCAGGGCTTGAACCCGTGTCCCCTGCATTGGCAGGCAGATTCTTAACCACTGCGCCACCAGGGAAGCCCCTCAGTGATTTTTTTTTTGTTTAGTTTCCAAAACTCCTGAATCAGTTTCCAGGTTCTCTGCATTCAGTCAACACTGATGCCCAGAGAGAGACCATCTCCTTTCAGTGGATGAGCATTCTTTTATTCGTAACCTATTTCCTGTTTCCTGAAAGAAATTTCCATTTCACCCTAGCCCTTGTGCATCACAGTGCACTGACTGGTGATAACAGCAGTGCAGCAAAGGAGACAAAACAATTCAGAAGGTTGTTTCTCCTTCTCTTTCCTTTCTTATTTTTTTTTAACTTAGGTCCTCTTTCTTTTCTTCTTGGTGTTCCTGGCCAGAGGTTTGTCCATTATGTTTACTCTTTCAAAAAACCAACTCTTGGTTTTTTTGAATTTTTACATTTTTCTTCATCTCTATTTTATTTTCTCTCTGATCTTTATTATTACATTTCTTATGTTACCTTTAGGTTTTGTTTATTCTTTTTCTAATTTTCTTAGGTGGTAGGTTAGGTTGTTTATTTGAGATTTTTCTTATTTTTTAGGAAGACTTGTATGGCTCTGTACTTCCCTCTTAGGACTGCTTTTGCTTCGTCCCAGAGATTTGGTATGGTTAGATTTTCATTGTTGTTCGTCTCATGGTTTTTAAAAATTTCCTCTTTTATGTCATTGTTCACCCATTGGTTTTTTAGTAGCATGTTGTATGGTCTCCATATAAGTCTTTTCTTTTCCTTTCTCTCTCTGGTTGATTTCTGGTTTCATGCCATTGTGGTTAGAAAAGATACTTCAAATTTCTATCTTAAATTTGTTTAGGCTTGTTTTGTGAGACAGTATGTGGCCTGTTCTAGAAAATGTTCTATGTGCACTTGAATAGAATGTGTATTCTAGTTTTTTGGATGTAATATGCTGAAAATATCTATTAAGTTTAACTGTTCTACTGTGTCATTTAGGATCTCTTTTCCCTTATCAATTTTCTATCTAGAAGATCTCTATTAATGACAGTGGGCTGTTAAAATCTCCCACTATTATTATATTCCCATCAGTTTCTCCCTTTATGTCTCTTAACATTTGTTTTATTTAAGTGCTCCTATAATAGGTGCATATATGTTAGTGAGTGTAATATCCTCTTCTTGTATTGATACCATTATTATATAGTGTTTTTCTCTGTTTCTTTATGGCCTTGGCTTTAAAGTCTATTTTGTCTGATATGAGTATTGCTACCCCCTGCTTTATTGTCATTTCCATTTGCTAGAAATACTGTTTTTGATTACCTCACTTTCAATCTATGTGTGTCCTTCACCCTAAAGTGGGTCTGTTATAGCCAGCATATTGTAGACTCTTGTTTTATTATCCAGTCTGCCAGTCTTTGTGCTTTGATTGGAGCATTTAGTCCATTGACATTTAAGGTAATTATGGAAAGATATTTTTTATTGCCATTTTAAACCTTGTTTTCTTATTGATTTTGTATTTCTTTTCTTTTTTTTTCCTTTTGTGATTTGATGGTTTTCTTTTGTGTTATGCTTTTTGTTCTCTTTGCTTTTCGTGAATATGTTTTTGTTTTGTGATTACCCTGTTTTCAAGTACGTTTACCCATTACTGTATCTACTTGCTTTAGACTGGTAGCCATATAGGCTCAAGCATAGTCTAAGAAGAAAAATCTACATTGTCTTACTTTCTTCCCCCACATTTTGACTCTGATGTCCTCTTTTACATCTCATTTATACTTTTGCTGTTCAATGTGGCTATCATCACTTTCACAAAAATTTTTTTGATTATTTTTCCTCAATCTCTGTACTGGTTTATTTAAGTGACTTTTTTTTCCAATTGTGTGATTTTCTCTTTCCTATAGATTCTTCTTTTCTATTTAGAGAATACCTTTCAATATTTCTTTTAGGATTTTAGTGTTACTGTATTCTTTTAGTTTTTTCTTCTCTGAGAAATTCTCCTTCTATTCTAAATGATAATCTTGCTGGTTAGAGTATCCTAGGTTGCAGGTTTTTCCATTTCAGGACTTTGAATATATCTTGCCACTCCCTTCTGGCCTGCAGTGTTTCTGTATTGTGGTCAGTTCATAGTCTTATGGCGGTTCACTTGTAATTAATTCTTTGTTTTTTTCTTGCTGTCCTTAGAATCCTCCGTTTATTTTTCACTTTTGCCATTCTAATTGTAATGTGTCTTGGTGTAGTTCTCTTCAGGTTCATCTTGTGTTGGACCCTCTGTGCTTCCTATACCTGGATATCTGTTTCCTTCTTTAGGTTTGGGAAATTTTCAGCTATAATTTCTTCTAATACATTTTTGATCCCCTTTTTCTTCTTCTTCTGGGATTCCTATTGTGCATAGATTGACGTGCTTTATATTATCCCATAGATCTCATATATTGCTTTTTCTTGTCTTTCTGTCTGCTGTTCTGATTGGGTGATTTCCATTACTCTATCTTCCAGATCACTTATTCATTCTTCTGCATTATTTAGTTTGCTATTTATTGCCTTTAGGTTGGCTTTCATCTTGGCAAGTGAGTTTTATAATTTTAATCGTCTCCCCTTTATAGTTTCTAGTTCCTTTTTACAGTGATTTGTATTTGTTGATAGCCTTTCTTAATTCTTTCAGTATCTTTATTACCTCCTTCTGGAACTGGGGGTCTGGTAGTCTGTAGAGGTCTGTTTCATTATTTGCTCTTTCAGGGGATTTTCTTATTTTAATTGGGAGTAGTTCCTCTGCCTTTTCATTTCATTTAAATTTCTCTGACTCTATGGATTTAAGACAAAGTTATATACTGTGGTCTTGAAGGGCTGTTTTTCTCTGGGAGCATCCCTGTGTGGCCTAATATTTTTGGTGCGAGGACTTTTTAGTGTGGATGCCTGCCATGTCTGTCTTCAGGTTGTGCTGGATGTTATAGGAGGTACGATAGGTGTTGTGGTGACCAGAGCCTGCACTGGATGTTCAGCAGGGCCTCCTCTTTGCTCTGTGGTTGTCACAGCCCTCTTTGGGGCGGGTCTGCTCCCCAGTTGTTGGAGAAGAAGCCCCATATCCATTTCTGAGCTGTGGTGTGAGGTAGGCAGGACTGGAGCACTCCCGCTGAGAGAGGAGCCACTGAGTATTCTTCCACCGGAGCTGTCCACTAGGAAATGTGCTCTGTGGTGTTGCCTGTCACCTGTTGTGCAGGCTCACAAAGTACACTGTTGTTGGCACTGCCCTTGGCCCCGAGTCAGCCATGGGAATGCAGGCAGTCTACCAGGTGTACCTCAGGTGCTGTGCTCACAAAGCCACTAGCACAGATCCACCAAAGTCAGGCATGGGGACCGCTGTAGTTGCACACCTGGACCCGCCATGGGAGCTAAGGAGTCAGCTCAGGCCCTGACCATGCATCTGCATGCACGGGGCCCACAAAGCCTGCAGCTACTAATGCCGGACCCACCATAGCTACAGGAGCGCCAGTAATCTGCTCAGGTGTCCCACAGGCAATGAAGGTACAAAGCTGCGTGCAGCTACATAAATCCACTGAAGTCACACGCCTCTGCCTGTGGGCAA
The DNA here is from genome assembly GCF_003031525.2 of Neophocaena asiaeorientalis asiaeorientalis. Lineage (NCBI taxonomy): Eukaryota > Metazoa > Chordata > Mammalia > Artiodactyla > Phocoenidae > Neophocaena > Neophocaena asiaeorientalis. The sequence continues at coordinate 18,970 of NW_020175320.1, forward strand.
CCCGCCAGCACTCGCATGCCCCCCGAGCTGTAGAGGGGGAGCCGTGCCCACTGTAAGCACCGAGAACGAGGCCGCTACGGCGAGGCCCCCCACTCCCTTGGTGTGCACGTTAATAACGGGGCTTCTGTGACCAACCATACTCTGTCCTGCACACACGCCTGGCCGCAGCCTGGACCACGCTCCAGCCCCTTTGGGCCATCTCTGCGCAGCCAACCCGTCCTCTCCCTGTGTCTATCTGCTGAAGCCGAGTTTCAGCACCCAGCCCCACGTGCTCCAGCAGATGCGCGTCTGGGCTGCGGAGTGCAACCAGGTGGCCGCGACTGTCTGTGCTGGTCTCTCTCTGTTCTGCCTGCTGCAAGCCGGCTGGCCGCACTGTCTGAGCTGCTGAAGCTCCCTGTCCCGGCTGATCTCCCAGCTGGTGAAGGGGGTTCCTGGGGTGAGGAGACCTTGCCTCTTTCACAGCTCCCTCCAAGGGGTGCAGGTCCCATCCTGATTCTTTTTTTTTTTTTCTTTCATCCTACCCAGTTATATGGTGATCTTTCTTGAAGCTTTGGTTGTATGAGATCTTCTGCCAGCCTCCTGTAGGTATTCTGTGAGAATTGTTCCACATGTACATGTATTGTTGATGTATTTATGGGAGGAGGTGAGCTCCATGTCCTTTTATATTCTGCCATCTTGATCTCTCTGTCCGGTACCTTTTTTTAGTAACAAGTTCTCAGTAAAGCTTAATGTCGAACCAACAAGGTTCAGACAGTGGTTCCCCCATCTGCTTCACTTCTGACATAAATTCTTCTAAATGTACTTTGACCTAATGACTGGATCAGGGGACAAGCCACTAGACATGGCAGTATGGACTGTTATGTCACCTTTCTGCCTCTGCTTACTCATGGATCAAAGACTGAAAAATGCCAACCTGGAAGGCACTACAGTTATATGAAGCACCTTGATGTGGTACAAAGACACAAGGAACACTTTTTGGAAATAAACATGTTTATTCTAAAATTAATGCAAATAATTGAAATTATAGCAGAGGATGTTAAGGAGCTATTATGGACCAAAAAAAACACAAGAAAAAGTAAGGCAATTACAACTCCAGCTCAAGAAAAGGCTCTCAAACACATGCCTTCTGCTTACGGGCTATAGCTGGTGGCTACCAAGTTAGGCCTCTGTCATTACTTCTATCACTACTGGGTCTAGCTAAAAGCAGCTTGTTGCTGTCAAGACCCACAGAGAAGGCAAAGGGGCTCACAGCTGTGAGCATCAGGACACCACTTCTTGGGTGGACCACGCCTCCTCACCAAACATATCCTGGCCCCTTTTTCTCTAGGGTTTACCCCAAAGCAAGTAGGGGCTCAGGGAACCAAGTCCTTTGGCAGAAACTATATGGCAAAGGCGGTATTCCTTGGCTTGATTCTGGCCAAGTGTGAATGGGCTGAGAGCCAGAATGAAAAGCTGGGTTACCTGAAGGACAGAACTTCAGAGCCTGAATAACCCTTCAGAAAGACTTCTCACTTCCTATTCATAATGGGACAAGAGGCCCAGTGGTTACGTGTGCAGATATCTGAGGAGTTCCATCAGCTCCCAAACCAAATGTAGGGCTTGAAATCAGTGTCCTTTGGTGAAATGGATCCACACTGCCCAGCTGGGTGGAGACCACCCCAGATGGCTCAATCCATCAGTAAGATGTAAGCAGGTGTGGATGAGGGGGGCGACTGAAAACTTAAGAGAAGGCCCTGGCCCTGAGGAACTGAAGATGTGAGTTCCAGACCTTTAAACAGGTGTGGCCACCACTCCTGGTGGAGCTACCAGGAAGGTGCTTGGAACTGAGCAGAACTGCCGCTCGTCCATGTCTGAACTGGTTCTGGTATCAGTGGTCACACACAACCATTTCAACACCAAGGGGCACTTCTCCCCAGCAGCCGGTTTGGAGCTGCCACCACCCCAGTAGGTATCTTCCCTGTGTGAATATAGTCATCCATAGTGACTAAAACTGGGGACATTTTATTAACTGCTTCTTAAGAGATTATTGCTGCAATTAGGAAGGGAGCCTTGAGATGGAAAAGGGGGAGATTAAAGACTGAAAAGATCTAAAAGAGGCCAGTACCGTTTTCCAGGTATAAAACCGGTCATGTTAAAAGTGACGTGGCAGTATATTCACGCGACTACTTAATTCTAACCCAGAAAAGAGAGTACAGTCTTCGCAGAGGCCGATGTGACACCTGCTAGCAACAAGACATCATCAAGACATTCTACCCACCACTGCCAGACTGTCACATGCACAGGTGTACAGAATGGAAAGCCCACAAGTGTTGGTCAGACTAACGCTCGTGACCATAACCTAGAGTGGCAACAAGCACTGTCACAGCACAGAGGAAGGTCCTGGGAGACACCGGAAGCAAGAGCACACTCTGCAGGACACGTGCTTCTCCATCTCAGCAGCTGACAAACCACAGTGCTGCCTGCCGGGGGGTTCTGGGCCCCTGGACTTCCTCTGTCCAACCTGAACACACTGGAGATTCAGGGACGGTTCATGCACAGTCTCTCTCTCAGGAGGTGCCCAGCAGTTCAGCCACCAGGGGGAACGTGACTCTCACCTCCAAAGGATCTGAGCCTCTAACAGAAACATACCCCAACCATCCTTGGAACCCACAGAAGACAGGATGAAGACACCACACCAGCCCTGCAGTGACATGGCCAGCTGGTCACAGTTAGTGTGGAGGAAGTACAGAGCTAAAGAACACTTCAGACAACCGTGCCAAGGAGCCGGCGGGAAGTCCGGGCGTCGTGGCTCTCCCGGCCGGTGTTCCCAGCGAAGAAGGCTAGAGGAGTCCAGCCTGAAGAGGCTGAATATTCAGGAGTCCCTGAGAGGGGTAGGGGACGAAGGAAAGTTCCTCCTGACTTACCCCTACCCAGGTGAAAGCCTCAAGGACCGATCCAGTTGCCCTCGGCCCGGGTCAGGAGTAGCCCGGCCCCGCTGAGGAAGAAGGCACATGGGGTGTCAGCATGAGAGCAGGACCACGGCTCAGCCTAGATCAGGGCCCCGCGTGGGAGGCGGAGCGTGGGGAGCGGGCGCAGGGTTGGGTCCTGTCCCTGCACCACCCTGAGCAACTAGTCTGACGAAGGAATCCCAGGCCCTGGGCCACAACTGACACTTGCCATCATGTCTTCCTATTCCAGAAAGTTTACCTCATCCTAGCCAGGGCCGAGGAGCTTGCAGTACCTGAGGCTTAACTGCCGTCGTACCTTTGGGAGCTGAATAAAGGGGGAAGAGGCAGGAAGAACACAGAATGGAGAGAGATTTTCCCTGCCTTGGGGGCTCTCTCACACCCACCTCGGGTAAGTTGAGGCAATTTGTGAAGGTGCTTTGAGCTGTTCCTTCAGGCAAGCAAACATGCTTGACGGCTTGGAGTGGCAGGGAGGGGAGGACTGCTGCCAACTCTGGTGACACATGTGAATTTGGGTGCTCATCCCACCCCGATCCTCAGGAAAGTACAGAAAAGGGCCCAGGAGAGAGTTCAGGTGTGCCCCAACGCTGCCAATTCAGGGAGGCAGCCCCAGAAGGCCCTAGATTCTCTGAAACCGCGTTCTTTCCCTCGTCCATGGAAATAGGGACAAACCAGTGGGGGCATAATTTCCAACAACAGTCTTCAAAGATGACGACAACCAAGTATCAAATGGGAACTGCAGGCACCGCCGAGGACCAGCGACTGCTCCAGACCCTGCCGTGGTGGACTGAGCAGATCTGCTGGACCGTGCCGGCCCCGCATAGCAAGAAGATGGCTGGTCAACCTGTGTCTTCGAGAGACAACACAAGCTGCAACAGAAGGGACCCTGAGACAGCTAACCACTCACAGAGGAGGACTGGAAAAGCCTCCTGCTTAGAGCAGACCTCACCCTCACCGAGGGAAACATCGGTTATGGAACACTTCCCGTCTGACTAGCCCACCTGCCTGAGGTAACAAAGCAAACCTTTTCCTATCTCGTAAACCGTAGCCCAGCTTCCCTAAGGAGTCAGGACAGGTCAGAGCTCCCACACCGTGATTAAGTGAAGCTGAAAGCAAGAGGGGTTAGAGAAGGAAATGGTTAAAACAATTCCCAGGGTAACATTTAGGACAAGGGCAAAATAATTACGTCATGGAATCCTTTAGAGTCTTCACGTTAAAAACCACAAAGGGATGGAAACAAGAATCCTGAGGATCAAGCTGTCTCATGGTCTGCCGTGCTGTGCTCTGTGGAGCAAAGACCAGATGTTGAAACCACGTGGCCCGTCCCACACCCCGAGAACCTTCTGAAGGCCAGAGGCACCTCAGGGCCACGGAGGATCCCAGCTCAGCGGGGTTTTGGAGAACCATTCATCTGGCTGCCCTGAGTTACAGCGTCTGTGCTGAAAAGGCTGTCCAAGAAGACGGAGGACAATTCTGCCACCAGGTTCCTGTCGACTGTAGCCTGGGCCATGCCGTAGATCGCACCCTACAAACCCAGTCACAGAGTGTCATTAGAGACGAGGGGTCCGGAGCAGCCCGCGCTGCGGTCGTGCACTCCTCCTCCCCCCATGCCCGCCTCCCCAGCCCAGGCACTGTGCAAGCAGAAAGGCATAGGCTGTTTTTCACAGGCATTTGCCAGCCTGCCATTCTGCCTAAAGAACCGTCCTATGGGATTTGGTGTAGAAAATTCCGGAGGAAACAGGCTTATTGCCTTTACCTGTGTCAAAATTTTCTTTTGAAATGGACACTACCACCACCTGTCTTTGTACAGCACTTTCAAATTTACAAGGTGCTTATTATATCTAGCATACCTCGTTTGAGACTAAAACAAACCCTGGGAATGGGTGAGCAGAGATCATCAGTTCTGACTAATAAGGAAAGAGGTTTGTGGATAAGGGACAGAGGCAGGAACAGACTGGAGATCATCTGATTCTTTCAAGCCCACCAACACCACCTGAACTTCCACAGGAAGAAAAAACCCCACGTGTCCCTACCATTCCTGTGGTCTTTGCTTTCGGATTCTTCATGATTTGAGTGACGGATTCCCGGATGTCCTTTAGGAACTGTATCGCTACTCGCTTACGGGTGTGTACCAGTGTGATGCAGAAATGAATGCTATGGGAGAAGAAAGACAAAGTGAGATGAATCCTGGAATAAGAGGGGGAAAAAGTTCTGAAATCAGGCAGCCCCCAACACAGGAATTGATTGACTGCTTCTTCATGGTGCTCGTGACAAGTGTAGCCAAAGTGCTCCCAGCCGTGGGCATCAGGGCTCTCAGATACACGGGCTGTCAAGAGGGCTTCATGCCCTCAGCGTGACCGGGAACCACCCTGACAAGATGAATACAGCTGGCTGTTCTGTCCTCCCCCTCCCCTCAGAAACTGTCCACTGCTGTTCCTTCAAGCATGTGACAACCCACAGGACGCTTTTATCTTAGGTGGTAAACCCTCATGGGGCTAGGGCCATATGGCTGGGGTCTCGAAGGTCTTCAGGGCAGAGAAGAAACTGACTGCCCCTGTAGGGAGATTGGGGTACAGTGGGATTGTGAAGAGGAGAAAACGGAATCCAGATGGGACTGGCAGTGGCACGACACATGACAGGATCGGCGGGGGTGCGGAGGACACTAAGAGACCTACTCTGTTGAAGCAGAGTGTTTATTTAAAGGCATCCTGGAAGATTAGGTTAGAAATGCCTATGGAAGGCGACAGCAGCAGGCCTGAATGACTGCAGGCCCTGGATTAGAGGCCCTCCGTTACTCAGGTCATGAGAGCACCTGCGGATGGGCCAGAACAGAGCCCAGAGAGAGAGCAAGTGTGTGTGGGGCGGTGGGAGACGATCTCATGACCGACCACTCGTCTCAAGGCTGCCCCCTAATTTGCCAGACTTTAAAGCTAACAGTCTTGTTCTTGATATCGAATAACTCCAAATAGCAAGACAGACATCCTGAGATACTACAGGTGCCACTAAAGTGCTGGGCTCTAGCAGTCACTCTCTGTACTTCAGGTCATCTTGCTGTCCAAGTCCTTCAGCAGTCATGGAGCAAAGGAAAGTCTTCAAGCTCACCTGGGTGGGAACTGCAACTGGTTCAAGCTCCAGCCCTTGGCATTCATCAGGTTGAATAGTCGATAGATGTCAAAATCATGGGAGCCCAGAGCAATGACTGACAATTGAGGATTCCCAAAAACAAAGATGCCTTTGATATTTTCCAGTCTTAAAACAAAAGGAACAGAAAGGAAATTCAGGCACGTACATTCTTCTGGTCATCTCATGTCTCCCTTGTAACAAATCTAACCTTTGGGGGCTTAAGTTTTCTCATAAGGTGGCTAGACTGAAATCAGTGGTTCCTAAATATTAAAAATATTTTTAAGGCTCAAACCCCACTAGATCCAATGAATCAAGACTGTTGGCTCTTAACCTGTCTGCCCAACCCCCAAATTATAATATGCCCCTCAGGGGTATCTGAGGGATAAACACTGTACTTTTTTGTAAATCCTGGAAAAATAATCCATCTCTCTTTAAAAAAGTCATCCATGTAGGGCTTCCCTGGTGGTTCAGTGGTTAAGAATCCGCCTGCCAATGCAGGGGACACGGGTTCAAGCCCTGGTCCGGGAAGGTCCCACATGCTGCAAAGCAGCTAAGCCCATGTGCCACAACTACTGAGCCTGCGCTCTAGACCCCATGAGCCACAACTACTGAGCCCGTGTGCCACAACTACTGAGCCTGCGCTCTAGACCCCATGAGCCACAACTACTGAGCCCGTGTGCCACAACTACTGAGCCTGCGCTCTAGACCCCATGAGCCACAACTACTGAGCCCGTGTGCCACAACTACTGAGCCTGCGCTCTAGACCCCATGAGCCACAACTACTGAGCCCGTGTGCCACAACTACTGAGCCTGCGCTCTAGACCCCATGAGCCACAACTACTGAGCCCGTGTGCCACAACTACTGAGCCTGCACTCTAGAGCCCACGAGCCACAACTCCTGAAGCCTGCACACCTAGAGCCCATGCTCCACAAGACAAGCCACTGCAATGAGAAGCCCATGCACCACAACCAAGAGTAGCCTCCGCTCACCGCAACTAAAGAAAGCCCGCGTGCAGCAACAAAATTAAAAAATTGAAAGTCATCCACGTAATCCCTAAAGCAAGAAATGGTACAGCACTTCTCAGCAGATGGTGTATCAGGACCATATGCAGGCCTTTTTCAAGTGAGCTGTGCCTACTGGCTGCTTTCATTCACCCTCAAGAGCGTGAAGAGGCCTCCCCAATCCTGGTGACACACGGAGAGCCAGGCAGGTGACACACGAAGAGGTGTGTTAGACAAAGCACACAAGCTGGTTCTAGCCTTCACCCCAGATTTCACCACCCCTTCCGCCCTCCCCCTCTCCAGTTCTTCTCTTACTCCAGCGATCCTCCAAGTGTGACTCAGACCAGCAGCATTAGTGTCCACTGGGAACTTTCAGAAATGCCAATCTTCAGACTCCCGTTCCAGACCTACTGCGTCAGAATTCTAGGAGTGGGCCCCGGCAATCTGCGTCTTAACAAGCCCTCCGTGTGACTGATGAGGGTTCAACCTCACGTTCTGAGAAGCGCTGTCTTAACCGTTAAGCTGTACACCAGCACCTGGCAAGAGCTGCCAGTTGTCAGGGAGACAACACGGCCCACGGATGAAGCCCGGGTGCGGCCTCCAAGTCCCAGCACGCAAGGGAGCTGACCCCCCCAGGCCAACACCACACTCCGGGCCTGCAGACGGGCTGCAGCCACGGCACTGGGCCTAGCAGCTGCCTTGAGCCTACAGCAGACAAAGCAAGTGACACGGCAGAGCCCCCCAACCTTCCAGACATACTCTGACTTGAGGAAGCGAGTGGTTTTGATGATCTGCTTGGTAGCTTCAACGTAGCCGCTCTCACCGAAGTACATCAGGGCGGCCCAACAGGCTGCACTGATGCCACCAGGCCGTGAGCCTGCAATGGTTGGGGAAGCGTAGATGCCGCCCTGCCAATCTGTGTCAACGAAGAACTGATGGTGCCTGTACTTCTTGTCAGAGTATAACACCACTGAAGAGCCCTTGGGAGCGTAGCCATACTGAGGGGCAGAAGCAGACAGGTGAGTGTACAGTTCCACGCGGCAGACCTGCCCCAGAGCTCTCTTCACGCAGATTCCCCCTGTCTGTCGGTTTCCCTCTGTTCCCACTCACATTAAGATTTCCAACTTATTTATTAAAAAGTATAAGAAACTTCAGGGCGGTTCATGGGGTTTAAATTCTCTGTTTTAGGAATGAGGAATCTGAGGCCCAGGAAAAGCAACGTCTTGTCTAGTTAATCGGTTTGCTTCCTATCTCTCACGCAGCATAGAGTTTTCCTTATTCTTATTTAAGACAGTACCCCAGGAAGGTATGTCAGGATGGAAGCAAAGATAAATTTCCACTGGAAGCCAGGACAGGTGGAATTGAGGTCACTTGTAGCAACTAAAATCACGCTCTGACCCCCTTTCCATCCTTTCTGGCTGAGTATCATGCTTCCTTCTTAACGCCATGGTGCTCAAAATCTAGAAGCTACTTCATCCAGCTGTAAAATGAACTACGTACTTCACGAGTGTGCCCTCCTAATTAGCTCACTGAAGCTAACACGTGACTGATGTTACCCCCTGAGCCACACAAGGATAGACAGTAAGAAAGAGGGCACTTTGCCTCAGTCCACCAGGGGTAGCAGGCATGGACATTTCAAACATCACAAGCCAAACATTCCTGAGCACATAAGTTCATCCCTTTTTCAGAAGGGCTCTTCCAGTGATAAACTCCAGTCACGCAGGTACAGGAGCCCCCGGAGCTTGGGGGCTGCAGCGTCAGCGTACCTCCTCTTAGGAACTCCGGTTATCAACCTCACCTCCTCCCCCCACCCCCAAGGATCTCAAGGCTTCAGGGAACCTTTGTGTAAGGGCCACTACACTAGCATGTCGCAGTTACATACAGTCACTGGATACAGAAACTCTCTTAGCTGTGACATAAAGATAATAGCTTCCTTTTCACTACTGCTGGTCACCTCTAGCATTGTACCTTGTCATACGAATCAGCTGCCTTGGTGTGAGCAAAGAGCCAGATTTAATTTTATATTAATGGGGGAAACTAATGCTTTAACCAATTTTTTTACTGGTAGTAGTCAAAATAATCAACTGTCTACTTTGATTAACATGTGGTCTCTTCCCTCACTCACCTTATGAGTATCAACTGAAATGCTGGTCACACCTTTCACCCGGAAATCAAATGGGTGCTCCAGTGGGTATCCGGCTTTCTCCATAAAGACGATGAGGAAGCCCCCCAGACAAGCGTCCACGTGAAGAGGTATTTTGTATTTGACAGCCAGCTAGTTCCATAAACCAAAGACCATAGACAATATCAGTTATAGCTCTACAACGAAAACTTTGCAAGACATGGGTGGAATGGTGGGATACAGGCCCAAGGCATTATGTACTGTCTTCCATGTTTTAAAAACCTGGCTGTTTTTGACATTTTTTAATAAAGCTTGTCTTTCAAATGTAGTTAGCCTTCAAAATAATTCATCTGAATGTGGTTTCTATTTTATATTTAAATACGTGGGGCCTCAAACTCACCTGCAAAATCCAGCAAGAAATGAGAAGCACTCTGATTTAGGCTGGGGGCGGGGAAGGAGGGAGGGATGCTCTGGGGCAGCATGGTGAGCTCTGGCAGGCATGCCCTAAATGCAGATTATTTCCTGATCTGAATCAAAACGTCAGTACTGCTTCAGAATGTCCAGTTTAAACAAAGGCTTCCTCCTCGTGTTATCCCTCCCCCGTAGCAGAAGCTAGTCACTTTCAGAGGCTTCGGCAGAGCTGTGCAGCTTATCACAGGGCGGATGAGAGCTGTTCATCACCACTGGGCTAGAATCTAAACTCAAAATAGCTTCTTTTTGGCAAGTACTGCACCATTAGATTCTACTTTAAAATCTCAGTCTGCCTGCCTAGTAGTCCATTCTCACACATACCTTGGCCACATCAGGGACAGGATCTATCACACCGTGAGGAAACTGGGGGGCAGAACAGACGAGCATGGCAGTGTTCCTGGAGATGGCTCTTCGCATGGCCTAGGGGTTTAAAGTTGAAAGGAAAGTGAGAAGCCACATCACAATTCCTCCTCTTTTCTGCCGCCAGGAGCAATCTAGGCTACTAGCCTCGAGTTCCAGTTCCACTAGCACCCCTGCTTCACCTCTCCAACCTGGAAGAACACCACCGCCCTGCCGTGCTGGCCGGATACAAACATTTGGGAGGAACAGTCTGAGAGCACAGTACAAAAACAGCAGAATCACCGTGAGGGTAAAAAAGAATATTCGGCTAAGAGGCAAAAGAGCCAAATGTGAGTCCTTGCCCCACCTATTAGCAGTGAAGCCTTGAGGAAACTACGTAACCAGCCAGTGTGTTTCCGCGGCTGCAATAACACTAACAGCTTCTACGACCTCCCCAGGTTGTCATGAGGCTCAAATGCGATTCTGATAACACTGAAAACTACAGAGTTCTTCTGTGTAAATGCAAGGCATAAAAGTAATTACTAAAGGAATATTACTCTGGCTTAAAATATCCTGCCATTTGCGACAATGTGGATGAACTTGGACGACATTACGCTAAGTTAAATAAGCCAGACACAGAAGGACAAATACTGCACGATCTCACTTATATGAGGAATCTAAAACAAACTCATAGATGCAAAGAGTAGAACTGTGCTTGCCAGGAGCTGGAGGATGAGGGCAACAGGGAGATGTTGGTCAAGGGGTACCAAGTTCCAGTTAGGCAAGATGAGTAAGTTCTGGAGCTCTAATGTAGAGCCACGTGACTACGCTGAGCAACACTGCACCGTATAGCTGAAATCTGCTGAGAGATCTGCAGGGTGGTCTTACGTATTCTAACCGTGAAGAAAGAAAATGGAACTATGTGAGGTGATGGAGATGTTAAATAGCTTGACTGTGGTGATGATTTCACAATGTACGCATGGATCAAAACACCAAGTTGTATACCCTATACACAATGTTTTACTTGTCAATTAGTTAATACCTCAATTAAGGTGGGGGGAATAATGCTAGTGCTAATAAACTGTACCGTTTACTTCTGAAAAAAAATTACTATTATAATGGCAATGGTACTAATTCAGGCCAATCGAAAACGACAGTGAGAGTCTTAGGGCAAGTTAGTCCTGGCTCATTTTACAGACAGAAGAGAGTGATGGTGCTGAAACAAAACCTTGAAGTCTCAGGTTTGTCTCATCTTCCTATTCGAGTTCATGAAAAGACTGAAGCTGCAGTGACTCACCACTGCCAGTGGCAGTTTTTGCAACTCTGGCTACTACAGTCAAAGGCATTTTGAGCCTATCTGTGTGTGACACTGGAAAAAGCACTTCCTGCTTCTTGCAGCCCAAGACAGACAACAGCCCTTCAGAGGAACTCACCCGAACATCCACCTCCATCACTTTGTTCAGTGGAACCCGTTTAATCTTCATCCCAAAATAGTTGGCTGCTTTGTCAAATGCAGCATGGGCACTCTGGGGGGCTACACTAAAGGACAGGGAAGAAGAAAACAGTGAAATTCAAATCAAAACAGGGTTCAAGAGATAACATGGTTAGCAGCTAATCTAAATCACCAGGAAGCAACTTCTGATTATTTTTAGTCCAGTTTTTAAAACTGTTTATATTGTTTTATTTTTCTTTTTAAACACAGACAAAAAGAGGTCACCTGATTTTCTAGAGAAACCTTCTCCCTACTTCTTCCTGCTACCAAACCATTTTGGTAGCAGGAAGAACTTGGAAATAATGCCACATGGAGGGATCCCAAGCATCAGTCAGGGCTGACGGGGAATCTGGCTCAGATCAACATGCGGTCGAACCCTCTAGGGGTTGCCTACCCAAAGACGGGTACCTCAGTGAGGAGCAAGCTTCCTGACACAACACATGTTCAAGCACAAAACATAAGATTGCTCGGCAGGGATGCTAAAGCAGCAGTCAAGCATCAGATCAGTGCTCTTCTCCATCTCTGGAAGACCATGATCCTATGAAAAACGACAATCCCCATTTTTCCTTCATATTTGGGAGCAGCATTTCAAACAGTATTGAAAAAGGAAACCAAGTCATTTGCTTTCAGACTTCCCTCATTTACTCCTCTCTTACAATTAATCTGTTCCCTTTAAGGCAGAAAAATCGCTATCACTGAGTAAGTACCAAGCATCAAAGATTCGTGCATGAAGAGAGATGGCAGCCTAACTTACTCTTAGGCTAGGTATGAATCACAGCATGAGATCATGTACAACAAAACTCTTAGTCACTTGACACTTGTGGAAAAAAATTAACCCAAAAGATGTGGTATAAACACATTGTACAAGGAGGGAACCTAAAGAAAAAAAAAAATGCAACCAAGTATCAAAATTATGTCCATGGGGTGGCAATACAGGTACATCTCAAGAAGATTTATTAAAACTTTCCTCCCAGAACACAGCTGTCAGGCTGAAATTTTCTTAGGGAGCACCCTGAAGCAGCCTATTATACTTAAGTAACTTTCACTGAACTGAGATAAGTAGAGAGCTTTCCTTAGGCACGAGATAAACTTATAGCATCACAGAATTCAAAGATGTAGTCCTATAACTCTGTCAACTTTTAGAAAAAGGATCAATATACACCAGGTATAAATCTGGGTGGTTGGGAAAGGGAATGACCTTCAATATTAACTAGCAGATCCACTTAGGATTTTGCTGAATGTGAAGGATAATGGTCAGGGGCACAGGACAGGAGAGAAGAGGACTGGAATTACCAGAGGAAGACAAGAATCAGAAAACAGATTATCAGGCTGTTTCACACAGCAGTATTCCACACAGACAAACCTAACAGGGGAAAAAACCCAGCCACACATACAGTCAAGCCCTCCGTATCCATGAGTTCAGCCACCCAAGGAAGGAAAATACTCAGGGGGAAATGAGTTCCAAAAAGCAAAACTTGTATTTGCTGCATACCAGCAACTGTTTACATAGCATTTACACATTAAGTATTCTAAGTAATCTAGAGATGATTTAAAACCATATGGAGGGGCTTCCCTGGTGGCACAGTGGTTAAGAATGCGCCTGCCAATGCAGGGGACACAGGTTTGAGCCCTGGTCCAGGAAGATCCCACATGCCGCAGAGCAACTAAGCCTGTGCGCCACAACTACCGAGCCTGCGCGCTAGAGCCCGTGCTCTGCAACAAGAGAAGCCACCACAATGAGAAGCCCGTGCACCGCAATGAAGAGTAGCCCCTGGCTCACCGCAGCTAGAGAAAGCCTGCGTGCAGCAACGAAGACCCAATGCAGCCAAAAATAAATAAATTTAAAAAAAAAACACAAACCACTATATGGAGGATATGTATAGGCCATATGCAAATACTATACCACTCTATATAAGGGACCTGAGTATCGAGGATTTGGTATCCGTGGGGGTCCTAGAACCAATCCTCCATGGATACCAAGGGAACTGTACATACATTTCTGGAGTTTTGATCCCATTCTCGAAGGCCAGTTCCCGATAAGCTTTACAGGCCATCAGAATACTTTCTGTCCCCCCGGAGGTCACCTGTAATAAAAAAAAAAGAGAGGCCATCTGTGGAAGGCAGTTAGGGATAGCTATCAGCATGCACTTCCTGCCTTGATGTTGAGGGTATCTGATGCAGAAGCAGGTGAGCTCTTGGATGCATGCTGCAGAGCACATGCTTCTGTCCACAAGAAGGAAAATGTGACTTTATTGGCTAAGCCCAATCTTGGTTCAGGAGAAGAATAAAAACTACTAAGTGATGAGAAGCTCCACACTGCATGAACAAATGTACATCTGCCCAGATCCCATCTGTGCGCAATCCGCCTACATTTCTGTTGTCCGTCCAGCTGCAGATAGCATAGGGCATTTTACCTCGTCCAAAAGCATCAGGGTTACTGACTTTCATTTAAAATGTTAATGCCCATTGAAGAATGTGAGACTGTGAAGTTACAACTCTAGTCAGCTATGCAATACACCAGAAGACCAAGAAGAGACACTCAGATATTCCAAAGTAAACTTGTCGTTTTGACAAGTTTGAAACAGAAAAAAGCAGAAGCCTCTACTTAGAAGTTTGTTAACTTATCTGAAATTAAAACAAAAAAATCCTAATGTTTTTAAAGTGAAGAAAAATGTTCTCCTGAAGCTACTAGGCCTAGCACCTCTGATACAGGCGAATTTCTTTACCAGATTTGATACAAAAATACTCAGAGGTCATTCCATTCATCTTGTCTTCCTCACTGGACTACAAAACTCATGAAGGTGGGGACCGTTCTGTTCATGACAATATTCCTGGCACCTAGCTAGTAGCTGGCACCTACCAGATCCTCCATTAACATTTCTTAATGCCTGATTTGACTCTCAGTAAACCATGACCAATACAGGTATGTCATATCCATCTGGCTATCCTTTGATAACATCTAAGAATGAAATAATTTCAAAACAAACAGGGAAAAAAAAAAGCCATAGCACTGAGCTAGGTGGATATTTCCTTAGATTTATCATCTCCAAAGATTCATATAATCTTAGAAAGCTTTTCCATTTTACAGGTAAGAAAACTGAGCCCCAAAACTGAGAGATTAAGTGATTCATCCAGTGTCATCCATCTTTTGATAAAAAGTAAAACTTTCTATATTTTCATATTTAGTGTAACTTAACATGAGATGAAATGAGAGCAGGCAATGACTGAAATTTCCTAAAGTAATATCCACACATAAGACAAAAATACCACAGGATACAAAATCCCAGTGGAGGGACTTCCCTGGTGGCAGTGGTTAAGAGCCCACATGCCAGTGCAGGGGACATGGGTTCGAGCCCTGCTCCGGGAAGATCCCACGTGCTGCAGAGCAGCTAAGCCTGTGCGCCACAACTACTGAGCCTGCGCTCTAGAGCCCATGAGCCACAATACTGAGCCTGTGCTCTAGAGCCCGTGAGCCACAACTACTGAAGCCCACGTGTCTAGAGCCCGCAACAAGAGAAGCCACTGCAACGACAAGCCTGCGCACCCCAACAAAGAGTAGCCCCCGCTCGCCACAGCTAGAGAAAGCCCGCGCACAGCAACAAAGACCCAAAGAAACCAAAAATAAAAATTAAAAATCCCGGTAGTCAGGAATTAGCTGAGAAGAGTCAGTCATTTTGTAATTGAGGAAGCCTTCAGGAAATGTGACCGTCATCCACACAGTAAGCCACTGAACTCAGGCACGGGACACTTGTTTGTAGGTCTCTGCATTTCTCTGCTTACAGTTGAGGTCAGCGCTGCAAATCGCGGCATGTCCTGTGGTCCAGCATAAAACCTTAGAACATCACATGAGGAGCCAAGCCAGTTGTGAAGGAAGTCGAGAAAGGATCAAGTCCTCAGCACACTCATCTCTCACTAAGGTCCAGTAATGACCTAAGCAGAAATATTTCCAAACCCCTAGTCACTCACTCACTTCACATGTCCTATTTTCAGTCCAATAATTCATCCAATCAACATCATTATCTGTTAGGCAAACACGAGTGTACTTTGGACTGTAAAAGCAGGAACACCTAAATTTTACTTCCAATTTTTATTTCTGATCCCTAAATTCTGTGTTCAGATATGCTGCTACTCTCCCATTTCCCTCTACCCCTGGCACTACCCCTCCAAAAATGGAAATCTAATTCTGAAGTAAGAAGACAGAGGCCTCAATAACTACTTATTACGTTAGTCAACATCTTTCAACATTTTTAAAACCTCTCACTCTAATATATGACATCTAAATCAGCAACAAGAGAACAGGTCCTATTTGGAAATTTTTCTTTTAGATACTCTTTAGATACTCTTTTAGATACATTTGCACAAGCCAAAGCTGTTTCCCATGGCAACAATTTCCTTCAGTATATAAAGTCACCTCTCACCCATTCGAACTGGGGCAAATGAAGCTAATAAAAGGACAGTTTAAGGTTGAAGAAGAAAGAGTGAGAAGAGCTTAATACCTTAGTTGGAAACAGGCTAAAGACTGCCCAGCCAGTTGGCCGTGTCTTCTTGTTTCCCACCTCTGAACTCTGAACTGTCTTCACCAGAGATGGCTCATCAAGAGAGACAGAAAGACAGAGACGAAAGAGAGAAACAGAGAAACTCACATAATCCCAGAGGTAATTAGTTCTCTTATAAAAGTCTAAGTATCAGAAGAGACTGGGGATCTTAGACTCTGTCTTTCCTTCTCCTGACCCCTGACACAGCACTAAAAAGGGTCCTAATGGGAGAGGCATGGTTTAACTGTAGCAATGCAAAAACCACCCCCCCCCAGAGTTGGATTTCTGGATTAAGATGGAAGACTGAAACTACTTCACAGACTTTCTCTCCCCCAGTATGTGCAAGAATAAAGGAAAAAAGCATTAAAACCCTGCAATAACAACAACCAAAGATCTTAAGAGAGGGAATCTAACACAATAAACTTCAAATACTGATGATGAGAAAAAGAAACAAGTTTCTAAAGCACAGCAAAGAGTAAAACCCAGTTCTTCATCCCTCCTCCAAGACATGGAAATTGTCCGGGTAAGTCAGCAAAACCCTGAGAATTCTCATTAACACCCCCCAAATCTTCAGAGAAGCAAATGGAGGCGGTTTCTTTATTGTCAGATGAGTGGGTGATAGACATAGCGGCTGGGGAGAAACAAGCAGCCTGGGGAGAGAGAACACCAGGACTGACTCTTTAAAAGTGAAGACTCCAGGGATACAGGATGAGCTAAAGAAATAAAGCCCAAAGAGTATTATTCTCTTCCAGCTAGGCAGAGTGAACTCTGGTAGGTAACTTTTAACAAAATCTCAGAAGAGGCCTAGATATTCTAATACAGGTGGAACAAAGCTTCACCCAAGCCTTGCCTCTCAGACAAGAAATGACCCATCATGCATCAGAACAAACAGAACGTCTAGAGACAGTCACTGAAGCACGAGCCAAGATGAAAGAAATGGCATGGTAACTATGCAAACATATGAAAAGGAAAAAAGGCAGCCTGCAAAGTAAAGGCCAACTCAGGAGGAAATTCCTCCTGTTTCTCACTGCAGGACAACATCATAAGAACATGAATTCAAGAAAACAGAAGCTGAAAGACTGGCCACTGAAACAACAGAGTGAGACCACAGATCTGGAAAAAACCCCAAAGTACCAAGTAGCATGATTCCAGAATTACTAAATACATTAGGAACGGCAAGAAACAGACTGAACACTGCTGAGAATAAAAATACTGACTTAGAGGAAAGGTTTAAGGTAAATTAGTGAACCCAGATAAGAAAGAGATTGAAAGCTCAGTGCTGCTCTACATTTGCAGAACTGTGTCCACCTGGCTGGTCATAGATAACCAAAAGGCATACAGAGAGGAAGGACGGGCACAGGTGGAAATCTGTGAAATCATATTCTCTAAGAAAAGCGGAGAATCCTAGGAAAACTGTGGTGAAGAGAAGATTCAGGGGGAAAGAGGCTTTCAAGTATACAAAGGTCTCCCACATGGAAAAAAACAATCATGGAACTTCAATTTCCAGCAATATACATTATATAGCTTGGGCAACCCTCCTAACTAGAACAACTAAAAAAGCTTGATAAAACATTAAAAAATATTTTTACATCCACCACTGAGTTAACATAAAGGAACACACTGAACCCCCAAACAAAGCAAAATCAAGAATCCTACAAGATAAGTGAATGTCAAAGCTGGTTTTAACTCTGAGGATTATTGCCAACTCCTAGATCTAGACCTCAAACTCCCACTTTGACAAATAAACAGGAAATAAATGTAGGGCCTGCTCAAGATAAGGAATCTAAGAGGTGATGGCTGAAAACAGAGACTTCACCCACACTCTCAGCAGTACAAGAAATAAACCCCGCTGGTACAGAAGAGAACAGCAAGAAAAATTACTTTTCTCAACCCAGATGCTCAGGGTAAAGAAAAATAAGGATCTCTCAAGAATGTATGCCAAGACAGCTTTTATTCGAGTTTGTGGTCTGAGTTCAGACTACTTCCATAGTACAAAACTGTGAGCTGAAACTCAGACTTAAATTGGTTCCAGTGTGGCCGCACTTTACAGCAAATCCCCAGTAACTGGCAGAAGTAAATACAAAAATACAAATCTTCTCTGGAAGAACTTAACTTCAATCTAGGCCTCAAAGTTAAGTTTCCAAGAAAATGAGTGACTCACAGAAAAAACCAAAACAAAACAAAAAAACACAAATATAAGGATACAAGACAGCATAAGTGAAACCAGCAGAAGCAGACAGGTAAGGCTCATCAATAATGGAATTATCAGACATAGACTATAAAACAATTATGTGTAATATATTTAAATAAACAAAGCATAAGACAAGGAAAGGGACTACAAAGAACCAAGCAAATTAAAAAAAGAACCAAAAAAAAAATAAAAAATAAAAAATAAATAAAAAAAAATAAAAAAAAAAAGAACCAAACCGAATTCTCAAGAATGAAAAACACAGTAAATGAAATTTAAAAAACAATGGAAGAACTAAAGAGTGGATTATACACAGCTAAAGGGGGAATTAATAAAAACCCTGCATGTATCACCCAGCTCCAACAATTCTCAACTCATAGCCCATCTTTCTTCTAACCTCAACTGCCCCAGCCATTGTTGCTATTGAGAATATCAGTCATTCTAAAAGTTAAACCTTTACAGGTTATCTATGTCTTCTGGCTACTTTTAAATACCAACTAGAGGTGTGTTAGCCTTTCTCACTCTATCGTTCATGTCTCTTAACTTTCTATTTGTCTCTCCAGGTTTTATTCTGGTTAACTTTTAAAACTCTCTTATTCCATAAATTTGACTTAGGAACCATGTAAATATTTTACATGGCTATAAATGAACTAGGGCTCCTTGAATGAATGGCTGATTCTGGGTCTGGAGCAGGAAATGTAAAAAGTAAACCTGGAATATCTCATCAAATAAAAATATTTTGTCCAGGGCTTCCCTGGTGGCGCAGTGGTTGAGAGTCTGCCTGCCGATGCAGGGGACACGGGTTTGTGCCCCGGTCTGGGAGGATCCCGCATGCTGTGGAGCGGCTGGGCCCGTGAGCCATGGCCACTGGGTCTGCACGTCCGGAGCCTGTGCTCCGCAGCAGGAGAGGCCACAGCAAGGAGAGGCCCGTGTACCGCAAAAAAAAAAAAAAAAATTTGTCCAAAAAAAGAGAAGGAAAGAAAGGAAGTTTGCAAAGACTACTTGAATCATGCAAAAAGACCCAGGAGCCAAAATTAAGAAGTTCCCCTTTGTGACAGCCTGGAGGGGTGGGATGGGGAGAGTGGGAGGGAGGGAGACGCAAGAGGGAAGACATATGGGAACATATGTATATGTATAGCTGATTCACTTTGTTATAAAGCAGAAACTAACACACCATTGTAAAGCAATTATACCCCAATAAAGATGTTTAAAAAAAAAAAAAAAAAAAAAAGAAGTTCCCACTGGCCAAAAATGGAGTAATTTGAGTATCATTCTGAGTGACAGCTACAATAGACTGACACACACACACTATTCTATGATTCATCCACCCCACTGTTGATAAGCATTTGAATTATTTCCAGTTTTTAGCTATCATGAACAATGTTGCTATGAATATACATCTATCCTGATACACACATGTACGTTTTTCTAGAATATATCCCAAGTAGTGGCATATCAGGGTCATAAGATATAGGTATCTTCAACTTCACCGGATAAGGCCGAAGTGGTTTTGTGCTTGTTTAAACTGTGGTCTCTTAAAAGTTCACAGAGCCTGTCATACAGAGTGAAGTCAGAAAGAGAAAAACAAATATCATATATTAACGCATATATGTGGAATCCAGAAAAATGGTACAGATGAACCTATTTTCAGGGCAGGAATAGAGACGCATATGTAGAAAACGGACATGTAGACACAGAGGGGGATGGGGAGGGTGGGACGAATTGGGAGGTTAGGATTGATATATATACACTACCACGCGTAAAACAGATGGCTGGTGGGAACCTGCTGTATAGCACAGGGAGCTCAGCTCGGTGCTCTGTGATGACCTAGACGGGTGGGATTCGGCGGGGTAGGGGGGTGGAAGGGAGGTCCAAGAGGGAGGGGATATAGGTATACATATAGCTGATCCACTTCACTGTACAGCAGAAACTAACACAACACTGTAAAGCAACTATACTCCATTAAAAAAAAAAAGTAAACTGAGCAACTGATCTTCAGAAGAAATTATTTAAAAAAATATTTAGTGAGGCTTGAAAAAATAAGTTCATAAAGAGTCTAATGGCACAGAAGAATACCCACGTACTGTAAGTATACTGGCATCTCCCCTCTACATCATCCCGTTCATCTAAATGCCATAAGGGAACCCACTGCTAGATTATGGTTGGTTTTTAACAGTTTTGGAACTTTTGGGGGGAAAGTGAATGCCAGGAATACCAGTTTTGTTAGCTACTGAGTATTTGAACATGTTGATTTTTCATGGTGCCAACTGAAAAGTAAATGGAGAGATATACCATGTTCTTGGATTGAAAGAATCAACATTGTGAAAATGACTGTACTACCCAAAGCAATCTACAGATTCAATGCAATCCCTATCAAACTACCACTGGCATTTTTCACAGAACTAGACCAAAAATACCCCAATAAAGATGTTAAAAAAAAAAAAGTAAAACCTAACGCTGCTTATTGGGAAAAAACAAAAAAGTAACTATAAAATGTTCTCGTCTTTGGATGGGCCCTTCAAAATTAAATTTGCAGACTTTCTAATGATTACAAAAGTATTTGGTATGATAGGATTAGCACCCCTAGGTTACCATTACAGCACTCTGGGTTAAATCTAACTATCCTGATAAGCTGAAATTTACTTTTTTCTAGAGAAGGCAAGATCAGTTTGTGGTACCAAACCTCAACAGAAGTTTATCAATCACAGTTTAGGAAAACTAACAAACATCTACTGGGAAGAATAGTTGAAAGAAGGAATCCTCACGTGCATCTTTTAAATACAATGACACCCTCTTCCTTTATTCCTAAACCAACTGAGATTCAATTTATAGCAAAATAATAAACATCCAGCTCAAGCAAAACAAGTATATCAAAAAACTATGGGATGGTTTGAAAAAATTATATAGATAAGTGGGTAGGTAGGTAGGTAGGTGGGTGGAAGAAAGGGAGGGAGAGAAAGAGGAGGTGAGAGCAGATATGACAAAGTATTTATATTTAGTGAATCTAGGATGTTCTTTAAACTATTCTGACAACTTAATGTAAGTTTAAAGTTTTTCAAAATAAAAGACTGAAGAGAAAAAATATCTAGAAGATATTTACCAAAATGTTGATACTCCATGAATTACAAAATCATAACCTTTAAAAATCGCTGTTAATCTCGATCTTCCTACAATAATCATGTATTACTTGTGTAATAAAATGTTTTGAATAAATTCTTCCATTTTAAGCTAAAAAAATCAGATTATAGGATGTCACCTGCATATACTTACACATCCACAGGAATCTGGTCCCCCATTGAATAGGGAACAAGCCATCCTCACAATCTCTGCTTCTATCTTACGTAGTCCTGGGAAGATATCTGGATGCAGCGGATTACTCCATGCAAAATCTCCATAAGCCTGCAGAGAAATGCAAGCAGATGTGAAGACGATTACATTGTATAGAAAAAAAGAATCATGCAACAAACAAAAGTTTCTAGGTATCAGACACAACACTAGAAACTGGAAAAATGGTAAGATATGTTCCCCAATCTAAAGAAGATCAAAATATACTGGAGGAGACAGGCAGGCATAAAAATTATTTTACAATGTGGTAAGAGAGGAAGTATAAATGCGGTTAAAAGCACAGACTAAAACACCAAACAGCCCCAGTTTGAAATCTTAGCTTTACCTGTCACTTCTAGCTGTGTATTCTTAGGTCAGATAACCTCTCTGAGGCTCAATTTCCTCATATGCTAAAGGGGATAATCATAGTACCTACCTGATGGGGTTCCAGCCGTAAGTAAGTAAGATAACGCATGCGAAGCACTTTAACTATCTGAAGTGCGATACCAGATGTGCATACGTACATGAGGGTAAGGGGCCTTAAAGAGGGAATAACGGACATCCTGAGTGGTCTGGAGGTTATCTGTTCAGTGGAACCTTGAGACATGAGTAGGAATTCATCACTTAGAACAGGAGGGAAAGGAAAACAACACAGGAGCACGGTGTACTCAGTAAAGAGAAAAGGCAGTGGTTAGTATTCATGAGGGAAAATAACAGGGATGGTTGAAAAAAATAGGTGGCAGCTGGCTCACGAAGGGACTTGTATTTTCTGCTGCATGGGCAGCTTGACTTTTGTCCTGTAGATAATGGGAAGCCACTGAAAGATTCTTAAGCGTAGAAGTAAGGTCAGGGTATTCTGTCAAGATACAGCTGAGCAAAACCTATAATATTTAGTAAGGTATGCACAGTTTCATAGTTACAATAATCAAACACAAAGACCTTAGAGACCAGCAGTCCAATGCCAATTTTATACGACAAAGTGGGGTTTAAAAAATAAATCTGATTAGAAGTGGAAGAAGCTAAGGGCAATTTTAAAGTCCACAAAAAGTGAGAATTATTTCAATTATAATTGAGACCACTGCTCATTCTCAGATCATGTGATTTGAGACTCATGTTGTACAGGAGATTATGACCCAGTTTCCATCCCTTGTCTCTTCTGATCCAACAAAATATACCTTGTCATTAATAATCTCAAATGATGGACTACCTTCCCTAGTATCTGCCTTCTACACAGGGTGTCTGTGAAGCCTGGAAACATAAGTAACATTTTACTTTGTTACAGATGGAAGATGTCTTTGATCAATATTATGCATATTCGCCTATGTCTGGGTAAAGAGACACTTTCTAAACCTCTTTAGTTTTATTTTAACAATAAACTTCCATTAAGTAATTTTTTTAATTACAAAAATAAGGAGAAAAAAATGCGGTAATCTAAAGTGGCAGGGCCACACACTCCCTGCAAGTACTGGGCACTCGCTCACCTTCACAAGGAGTTCAGTGAGCTCCTTCTCCCCACTGTACACCGCTCCGGAGGCCTTCCCTTCTTGCCACAAGACATCTACAGAGAAAGGGAAGACCACTGGATCAGTAAGCACGAGCCTTTGGGAAGACAGGTTCTAATAAAGAAGAAATAGGAAGAAACTCCTCTGTGTACAAAAGAAAAAAAAAGTTGGAGTGGAAACCCAAAGGTGTTCTTACATAAAATCAAGAAAAAGAACTCCAATAAAGAGCTATCACAGCAAAATAAAGATGAAAGGTCAACAATTACCATCAACAACAGTGTGAAAAAGGTATTAACAGCATCTAGGTACAGTAAAGACAGTCCAATAATAATGTCACCATCCCCAACTGCCTTCTAAGAGCAGAACAATTTTCCTTTATCTATACTCCTTTTCTGTTCTCTGTATGGCTCAGCTTGACCTTTTTTGGCAGTGGCTTCCTTCTTCTCTCCCTTCCTAGCCAGTCAAAGGAAGTGTGGGAACTGCTATGAGCAGAGTTAGCAGAAAAGAGTAAGGCGAAGGTGCAGAATTTCCGTAAACTAACTACCACCAGAGCTGGAGCCAGGGAACTGAATCCCTGACTAGACAAACCGTGGTGAGAGATGAACCACTGGCATCCTGTCCTCAGGGACCCCTCCTTCAGACAAGCCCGGAAACCCATACAGAATTAGCCACCTGCTTCCAGCAACCTCTGCCGCAGCACTAAGCATCAGGAACAGCCATCACTGCGAGAAGGCTCAGAGGACAGGTTCCTGACCAGAATGTAAGGTCCGACTTTCCACTTCCTGTCTGAGGTGCCCTCCCCCCCCAGAGACACTCTACAATACCAACAAATCTGTTCATGTGGGTGTCTCAGGTCCTTTTAGGACAACATGGCTGTGCCCATTGAAAATGGGTAGTGAGGATTACAGAAGCACCCTAACTGAAAACTGTTGCCATGGGCTCTACAAAGCCAAGATCTGCAGTTCCAATGAGAGCAGAAGACTGAGTAGTGAATATCCCGACAAACCCCTCATTGTCACGTGATCTGCCAGCTTGTGGCCAGTTTGACCTTCCTTCTTTCTTTAGAGGACACTGGTCTGTGCCATGCATGTCTTCAGACCAGAGGTCACCAGCATTTCAAAAGCATGATATATGGTTTTATTTCCTGTTCTTTTACTGGGGCTACAGAGTATGGCAATGGACAGTGACTTAAAAATGGAAGGGAAGGAAAGATGGGGCAGCCAACCAGCCCTCATACTCATAGAAATCTTTAATACACAGGCCTCAGAGAATGCTAATCCTTGCTTTATATCATATATAAATCCTGCACTGTATCGAGTTTTGTACCATCTGATGTCAAAAATTCAACAGATTTCAATTAGAAATTTTAAAATGTAATATGGTATCCTGGACTAGATCCTAGAACAGGAGAAAGAACATTATAGGAAAACTGGTGAAACAGGAAGAGAATTTGTAGTTTAGTTAATAGCACTGTACCGATGTTAATTTTTTAGTTTTGACAAATGTACCACGGTTATTTTAGATGTTAGCATCAGGAGAAGCTGCGTAAGGGGTATGTGGGAAATCTATTATCTTTGCAAATTTTCTATAAATCTAAAATTATGCCAAACTAAAAAGCCTATTTTTAAAAGGTATTTGTAATATGATCTCAATTTGTAACAAACATGTTTGTGTTAATAATAGTTAACACTTATCGAGCACTTATTATAAGCCAGGTATTATATATTTACATGCATCATCTCATTTAATCTCTACAATTATCCTTTCAGATAAGTATCATTGTTATTATCCTCATTGTAGAGAGACAGAAACAGAGGCAGAGAGAAGTTAAGTAACCAACCCAAGGCCATATTTTAAGTGGCTGAACCAGATGTGAATCCAGGCTGAGTGAATCCGGGCTGTACTCTCAAACATTAAGCTACTTATTAGTTCATTTATCCTTCCCACACGTGCTCATGCATATATGTACGCGTGTGTGCTTATTACACAAGACACTATTAACATTCTGAGATGATACATATATATCATCTGTGTTTCTTTTGAGGATGAAATTATACTGACTTGTTATTTTCTTCTGTGCCTCTTTACAGATTTCACAATTTCTATAATGAATCTGTATTTCATTTTATTAGATACTTTCTCTTTCCAAAAAACAAATCGGTCTATTTTATTCAGGCTTAGAAAAGAAAATGGAACCAAGTTCCACCATCTCCGAGATTTGTTTGCTTTATGGGTGAAGGATGAATCTATATAAATACAGTTTTTAAAATACGAAATTCAGCCTTTGAGACAGGGAGTGGGCCCTCCTGAATATAGAAGCACCCGGGATGAACTCTTCTTAACCTCTGCCAACATCAGATGATGACCAAATAAGCAGCCACATTAAGGAAGCAGGGAGCATATATTTGCTGAGAATCGTACCCATAGAGCTGTATTCTTTGAGCTTCTCCAGAACTGCAGCCGGGCTCATTCCTTGAGAGGGCAGGGCTTTCACGTAATCTTTGTCCACTTTCAGGAATGACATATTCTTGCTAATATCTTCCTTGGTCTTGTTCAACTTATCTTGGATCTCCAAAGATAAGGAAGATAAAGTTAACAGGGAGCTAGAAGAATACAGCCCGGAGAGTAGAAGAACCAGTTACAACACCAAACCAACTGCTCAACACTGGGCACTGCACAAGTGCTTCAGAATAAGGATGGTATTTTTTCTTAAAAAGGTGTGGTGACATTTTGACCATTCAGCTATTTTCTGGCCTGGGCAATAGTCTCTTAGAAGTTTGAAAAGTCAGCTTTCTCTCTGAAGGTCAAAGAGACACTCAATTCCCTACTCCACCCCCACCCTTTTCCTCTGCCAGGATGACCTCACCAAGTCAGCACTTCTCTGAGGGCGATATTTGGACCTTGTTCGACCCTTGGCAGCAGCTACAGTGTGTGCACCAAAGAAACTAAGGTAGAACCATGAACAGTAGCCAGAAAACAGGCCAAGCAGCAGTAAAACAGATTCTGGTGCTTGAGCAAGGGATGAGCTCCTTCACCAAGGCATGCCCAGAGCACACCAGGCATCTGGAGGCCCTACACAAATCCCCACACAGAAGCCCAAGACATGCTGGGAAGAGCCAGGGAGGCTGCCACCTGTCTCCTCAGGTTGACAGCTTTGCACTGCTTGACTCTTAAGTGCTAGGAGGAGCTAAAGTCCTTTCTGCTACATCACTTATCAGCCATGGTTATTTCGTTTCCATCCTCATCAGACGTTTTCTTTCATTCATGCACTTATTTACTTAATAAATATTTGTTGAACTACAACTGTGGGCCAGAGATACACAGTGAACAAAACAAACTTAGGCCGGGAATGGGGTGTGTGTGTGTGTGTCCTGTTCTCCTGAGCTTATTTTTAGCATCACAGTCAGAAACTAAAAGTCAGGTAATGAAAAGTGCCATGGATGATTAGAATCCAAGAGGGTCTTCTCAGACGTGGCCCTCAATGAAACCACAGGGAAAGCCTCTCCTTTAAAACATGTCTGCAAAGTCTAACACGCAGACATTGGCAGGAAGCAGAGTCCACACTCCTGGGCAATGCCAGGGCATGTGATGGACATGAAGATATTTTTTAAGTTGTAAATAAAGAATTATGCTGCATAAATGTAACCAGAACTATGAAAGCTGAGCTTCCATGCATAGATGCTGCTGCTGTAATAAAGCAGACAAAAATGATAGAGAGGCAGGTTAGAAAGCACAGCAAACACATCCTCACCCCAATTCTTGCCTCAGAACCTCCACTGCATTTTAATTTCTTCACAGCATTTATTTCAAAGTGAAACTCTTATGTATTTGTTTACTCACTGATTTTCTGTCTTTCCTTAGTACTGAAATATAGATTCTATGGAGGAAGGACTTGGCCTTGTTCACCACTGTGTCCCCAGCACCCAGAATAGTACCTGACCCTGAGCAGGTGCTCAATGAATGACAGAAGGACACACACACTCACTCAAAACAAGTAACTTTTGTCTCTGCGCCTCAAAATCTGCATCTAAAAATTGAAAGGTGATTATACAATTTCTAAGTACCTTCCAATTCTGTTATCATATACATTTAATGGGTTCTGGAACCCCAGCATTTATTTGTCTCAAAATCTGAAACTGAAGGAGAAAAGTGTGATGAATAAAAGCAGAAAAAATACAGAGAATAATACGGGGAAAAGCTATTATCCTTTGTGATCAGTCCATCCTTTCTATCTTCCCTCTCCCCTACCCTTCATTTTCTAAGGACTAAAGTAGATTTAATTTTAGGACTTAATATGATTAGAGGTCAAATAAAAGCCCTCATGCTCCTTCTCCACCCTAGTTATTACTTCCACTTCCCCACAGGAAATGAACCTGAAAATACAAAATTCTGGGAGACTTAGCACAGTGGTCTGAATGGACTTCAGTCAAAGGCTAAAAGATGGTCAAAGGCCATCTTTTCTGGTTTGGCCAGGAAAGGGGAAAAGGAACTGAAAGCCAAAAGTGAAAGAAAGCTTGCAGCAAAGTTGAAGGGCAGGGCAGGGAAGCAAGGAAGATGAAGCCATCAAGGATCATGTGCGTTCCTTAGAGCCTGCAGTGGGGCCTGCCCTGTTTATTTTCACCTGTGATAAAGAATCTGTGGGAAGGGCACAGACGTGACTGTCTTATCCTGAGCGTGGACGAGGATAGAGAGGATCCAGTGAAGGGAACGTACTAGACTACAGACATGAACAAAGAGCAAGAGAATGGCTCTGCTCTAAGTTTCTAAACCTGGGATCAGCAAACTACAGGCCAAATCAAACTATAGGCTGAATTTGGCCTGTGCCTGTTTTTGTAAAGAGAATCTCACTGGAACACAGCCAGGCTCATCCCTCTACCCATCGTACTATCACTGCTTTCCCTCTGCAAGGGCAGGGGTGAGGAGCTGTGGCAGACATGGCAGGGCCTGCAACGTCTAAAATGCTTCATACCTAGCCCTTTACAGGAAATGTTTGCCAACCCTGATCTAAACCATGTAAGCACTCAATCCCTGACAAGTGTCCAAATTCAGCCAAATATTGCTCCAAAGCTTCATGTCACTTCTGTCAGGTTGTCGAATTTCAAATTTCTCCTGAATAGCATCTTTCTCCTTCGGTCAGATACGTTGGAGAAAGGGCTGGGTCAGCCTTCTCATTCTTGGCACTTCTGCTATTTTGAGTCAGCCAGTCCTCTGCTGTGGAGGCTGACCTGTGCACTGGAGGGTGTTCAGCAGCATCCCTGGCCCCTATCCACTAGATGCCGACAGCACCCACCTCCTCTTGTGATATCCAAAAATGTCTCCAGACATTGTCGAATGTTTCTTGGAGGTGGGGGACAAAACTCACCCAGCCCCCTTGAACTTCTAGTTTCAGTGACTATACAGAAAGAGGTCTGATGACCATGGGGGTAGGAGGCGGTAGGGAAAATCTACAGGATTCTGCTTACCTTACGACCAATAATAGGCATCTTCCGGATAAGCTTAAAACATCTCTTTTTAAACCTTGACCATAAACCTAAAAGAAACAAATGGTTCTATTATCCAAATAAATTTCCACATATTATATGACCTGACAGTCATAATGTATGAACTATTCAACATGTCCTCCGCAATCTCACCTGCCCTCAGATGGCAAAGGTAGTTTCTTTCCTTTTTTAAAAAACCTTTTAATTTTTGAATAAGTAATACATTTACATGGTTCAAAAATAAAAAAATAAACACACACACTCTCTCATCTATCCCCCAGACCCTCATCCTACCCCCAGGTTAATATTACTACTAGTTTCTAGATACCCTTCTAGAATTTCTTTATGCATATACAAGTAAGAATAGAGGTATGTTCTTATTTGTCTCTTTTACACAAAAGGTAGCATACTCCAGCACTGTACTAGACCTTGTTCTTCTACTTAGCAATATTCTCTTAAAGATCTGTGCTTCCTCATTCATTTTTATACCTGTAGAGTATTCCATTAGATGGATGTACCCTAGTTTATTTAACCTGCCCTTTCCTGATGGAAACTTAGGTTGTTTCTAACATTTGCTATCACAAACCATGCTGAAATAGCTAACCTTGTAACACACACCGTATGTGTACGTGACAGTATACCTACAGGATAAATTCCCAGAAAGAGAATTGCTGGGTCAAGTATATTGCAGAGCTCCTTACCTTCCCAAGGTTTCCGGATGCCCAACATTTCTCTCCCCTCCCTCAAAACAAATGCCCAACCCACGCTTTTCTTCAGGATCTATGCTCCAGTCTCTCATCCAACACACATCCCAACAGCATTTTCTGGACCTAAAAAGGCCTTCAAATATCACGGACACCAATCGGACTCCATTCTGTTGGGCAGTACACAGGACAAATATGGAATTCTGATCCTATCAATTACAATAGTTATAAATACATGGCATCTAAATAGACAGTCGTGCCTTTTAATGAATTCACTTCAGTATATCTCAACTGACTCTGACAACAAGATTCTGAGGTTGGCAAAGAAGGCACTACCTACTATCCAAGGGCAGCTAAGGATCAAAGCATTAACTTGCTCAAGGCCACAGATGAGATCAGTGATGGGGCGGGGATTAAACTGAAGTCTTTGTTTTTCTAGTCCTAGACTCCCAGGCCTCTACACTGCTTCAGACGCACAACAGGAATTTTCAGTTATCCCAAGTGAGTTTCTAAGGAATCTACACGTAGACTTTCTGCAAAGATACACGGCGTGAACTGAATGAACTTCACTGCTTTCCTAGGAGATCTGGGAAATCCAATTTCCTTGGCCAGAAGGTGCTTTCAACAGCCAAAGAATGTGTCTGTACCTTTTTTGGGTATTTATTATATGATGCCTTGCATCTTTACTAATTGTTTTTGCTTAGGTTGCATCCCTAAGTGCCAAGCACTGAGGTCAACACTCTGTAAATGTCTGGGACAAAACCCACTATCTAAGACACAGACTGACTAAGACAAAGGGACTGAAACCACTGTTACTTTTTGTTTCAAT
Organism: Neophocaena asiaeorientalis asiaeorientalis; assembly: GCF_003031525.2. NCBI lineage: Eukaryota > Metazoa > Chordata > Mammalia > Artiodactyla > Phocoenidae > Neophocaena > Neophocaena asiaeorientalis. The sequence goes on from NW_020175320.1 coordinate 49,026, forward strand.
TTTGGAGTATTTCCTTTCAGTCCTGAGATCTTACTGTATGTACAATGTCATACCCTCTTCTCATTTACAGCATTTTCTACATTATTAAAAATTCTTCCTAAACGTATTTTTCAGTGTTACCACAGTAGTCCATCAAATGAGCGTAACTTAGTGTTGGATAGTTAAGCTGCTTGTTATTTGATTATTTCTAACAATGTTAAAGCTGTAAAGATTCAGAACCACTTCCTTATTTAACAGATGAAGTAATTAATTAATGAGCTAGAAAGAGGTCTAGAAATCAGCAAGCTGAGTCAGGTGTCCAAAAGTACATTGATGTGACCACAGGTGGAGGAGAAAAGAGTAAACGAATTTTCTGGAAGTTGTGAGATAATATGGTATAGGGTAAAAAGAACAGAATACAGACCAGAGATGGAGAAATTGAGAATGAAAAGATTACATGGTCAAGACCTAAAAAGATAATCTCAAAAGCAAAATTTCCCAGAGGTACAGGAAAGGAAAGTAACAAGAATGTTTTAAGGTAATACAATAAGAAATGCCAGTCTAAGAACAACAATGCTTGGCTCTTTACAGTTTACAAATTCCTTTCACACCACTTATGCCACTCGATCCTCCCATTTTACTGTGAGGAAACAGGCCAACAGGCTTAAGGGTGTTGCCCAAGGTGCCATGGCTAGAAACCTCCTCCTACCACAGAACTCAGATTTCTGTTGATGAACTGCAGACAGTCCCACAGTTTAAGTCAACATGAGTTAGTAAGGATGGAGCAGGATTAAAGGAGAGATCACATCTTAGAGGGTTCCAGCCCTGCCCGGCCCCACTCTCCTGCCACCTCCAGTTCTTATCTACCCGTGTCTGTCCGGTGTTTCGCAATTACCCTCCCCCCTCAGAAGGGTACCCGGAATTTGAAGATCAGCAAAATTTATCACTAGACGGACATTAGACTCCTCTAAGGCAACATACTAAAAGTGACTGGATGTTCAGTAATACGTGGAATACTTCTACATGAGCAAGGTGCTGAAGAAATCGGCAGTTCTATCAAAATTACCTCCGATCTCTGGCGGGAAGACATTTCTATCTGTGTCTAAAATTCAAGTTGGAAGTTACAAAATAAAAAATGTGTTGTGTGTGTATATGTATTAAAGCAATATGAAATTGCCAATATTCAACAATTTTTGACCGATAAAAACTACATTTTATATGATTCAAGCAGATTCAGATACAGAAAGAGATACAGATACATAAATGGTGGTTATCTCTAGGTAATAAGATTTGAATTTTTTTCTTATGGTTTAGCTACATTGCCTAATTTTATACAATGAACATGTACTGCTTTTATAATAAGAAAAAATGTTATTAAAAATAAAACAACCGCAATGGCTTGGAGTTCACAAAGATTCAGATGCCACATACCATTAACACACTGCTCCTATTAATTTTCTCATGGTGTACTCAGAAGCCAGCACATTCTTTTTGAACTCTAAAGGCAAGTAAGTACCTGAGACCTAAGACGGCTTGCGTCAACTACCGGTTAAGCAAAATGCACACGGGCACCGAGGGCTGCACAATGGAAAACAGAAGTGAAAACCTAAAGCTAATACTAATCACAGCAAAGAAATATAAACCTCAAGATCTCTGGCCTTAGTTTGGATTTACAAATGCACCATCTTAAAAGGAAAGGTACACAGAATGGTGGCTGCCAGGAGCCGGGGAGAGGGAGTCGTGGGAGGTTTGTGTTTAATGGGTACAGAGCTTACAATGATGAGAGAGTCCTAGAGAAGGACGGTGGGGATGGCTGCACAGCAATGTGAATGCACCTAATGCCACTGAACTGTCCACTTAAAAATGGGTGAAATGATCAGTTTTATGTTATGTATATTCTATCACAATAAAAAAAAAAGAGAAGTACATGTACTGCTACTCCTTAGAGGCCTCTGGAATTGGACAGGATGGTGGGCAGCACTGAATCAAATGCTTCCCAGGAAAGGAATCAGCCTGAGCAGAAGGGACAGGGGTTGCGTCCGTTTCCAAACCATGGAGCAAACAAAGCACAAGGGTTAGTCTGTCTAATTTCTCAGAGTTTATGAGAAAATCTTGCACGGACTAGGAGCAGAAATTGAGGACAGGGTTTTTAAAGCTGGAGTGAGCTAAACTTCAGACAGGGCAGTCACGTCTCATTTCCATTTTAACTAAGTGCAATGTTGACTCCACCATAACTCGGCAATGTTACTAGAACAGCTGGATGGCTGTCTGCATGGTAAAGAGAGGAAACAGAATCTGGCCTCTAAGTTGACTTTTCTGGGGGAAGAGGAAAAAAAGCAGAAACAGTATTCAGTTAAAGAGCCCCTTCAAACAGATGTTATCGGGGAAGCAAATAGTTATGGAAATTTTAAACAAATGAGAAATGGCAAGCAACTCTCGTCAATGTTATTAACTCAGATACCCTACTAAGGGTGAGAAAGGAGTGCAGGGGAGTGTACAGAGCACCCACCACCTCTCCTACCATTTACTTACAAAACACAGCCTGCAGGGGAAAAGAATTTGTAAGGAGGTACCACACAACCAGGTGGTTGGGAGGTTGGGAGGGGTGCAGGGAGTGTGGGCAGGATCTGAGGAAGGATGGAGGATGTTCAAACTGATCACTAATAGACTTCTCATCTTCCACACTCCCTGAGAAGCAGCCTCCTCTTCTCATGTCAGTCTGGCTCCCAGAGTCACTACCCAGGAAGCTCAAAGTGTACTGTCCCCTGACAGCAGAGGTTCAACTCCAAGAGGACACAGACCCTGTATTACTTGTATGGATCCCTAGAGCCTGGCAGTGCCTGACACATAGCAGACATTCCAATGGTCACTGCATGAGTGCTGTTCCAATGTCACATAATCTTTATTGAAACAATGGCCTAAAATGAAAGCAATAAACTCATGCTTGGGGAACTCCAGGTGACACAATTATGTTCTAGGCAAGAAGCTGAAAGTGAAGAGGGTTTAAGCCATACTCTGTGGATCCTTACCAGGACTAATCTCTCAGGGGTTTTAATGTAAACTGCAAATCCAGAAAAATCAATGTAACAGTTACAGTTACACAAGTCCTATTAAAATTTTACCAGTCAGAAGGCAATGTCCTTTCTATTTAAACAGATTTTAAAAATCAGAACCAAACCAACCAGACAAGAAATTAGTACAGTCCTTTAGCCATCAGTTCCAAAGCTAGTGTAACTCCACTGTATCTTTACAGGGGGGACAGTATACTTACTCTCTGGCTGGAAGATAAACTCGTATACCCAGACTATCAGCAGAGTCCACACGACACTCCATGCAATTAGCTGCCAGGGCTCATACTTGGTGCAATGCCCGTTTACATAATTCTTGGCCTTTGTGGAATACACTTCCAAAATCTCGAAGTAGGGCTCAAAGGCCTTCTAGAAATACAAAAGAAAAAAAGAAATATTACATTCAAAGAGAGAAAGGAAGTCTATTCTTAGTTTGCTCTTCAACTCATTTTTCAAGGGCAAGGCCACTCATGATCTGGCCCTACCCCAGCAATAATCTTATCATCCTGCTTCTGCGCTAGGAACTCCAGTGCACACTGCCCCTTAACAGACAAGTGGACTTTGACAGCGTTTTTGATCTTCTATCTGTAAAATAAAAGGTTAATTGGACTTCCCTGGTGGTGCAGTGGTTAAGAATCACTTCTTAACCACTTCGAGCCCTGGTCCGGGAAGATCCCACATGCCACAGAGCAACTAAGCCCATGCGCCACAACTACTGAGCCTGCGTTCTAGAGCCCATGAGCCACAACTACTGAGCCCATGCACCACAACTACTTAGCCTGCACTCTAGAGCCCAGGAGCCACAACTACTGAGCCCGCATGCCACAACTACTGAAGCCTGCGCACCTAGAGCCCATGCTCGACAAGAGAAGCCACCGCAATGAGGGGCCCGCGCACCGCAACGAAGAGTAGCCCCAGCTCACCACAACTAGAGAAAGCCCGCACACAGCAACGAAGATCCAACGCAGCCAAAAATAAATTAAATAAATAAATAAAAGGTTAAGCTAGATCATCATTTCAGCTCTAAAGTTTCTAGATGACTGCAGTATTCACTGTCCCACTCAACTAATCTTCTCAATATGAATGTCTTTCTCTTCTTCTCTACTTGAATCTTTCCCAACCTCTAACACAAAAGGCAGCAGACTGTTTCCGTAAAAGGCCAGATAGTAAGTATTTTAGGCGCTGCAGGCCAAAAGTCTCTGTCACAACCACTCAACTCTGCTGCTGTAGCACAAACGCAGTCACAAAATAGTGGGTAAAGAAATGAACGTGGCTGTGTTCCAACAAAATTTAATTACAGATGCTAAAATTTGAATTTCATGTAATTTCACATATCACAAAATATTCTTTTTATAAAAACAATTTCAAGTTAAAATATCATTTTAGCTCATGGGCTATACAAAAACAGGCAGCAGGCCAGATTTGGCCCATAGGCCATAGCCTGCCAATCTCTGCTCTAAGGCCCTATTTGACGAAAACTCTTATAGCCAGGAACCATATCTTATCATTATGTGTATCCCTCACAATACATAGCACAAGAAAAAATCTTCTCCCATGAAGTTACCAGAATACCCAACTCATGAGAATTAATCTCCCCCATTAAATTCTCGTCAAGCATTCATTTGTGCCTCTACACAGAGCTTATCACAATGTGCCTTGCTGTCTACTCATCTGTTTCTCATCTCCTTTACAACATGATTAGGTCCCTGAAGACTGACCGGATCCCAGCCATATTCACAAGCCACCGGGTGCCCTGTAAAAATAAGTTCGTCTTCAGTTTGCCATTCACTCACTTATTCAACATTTATGAAGCTTCTCCAGTGTTTAAGGCATTAAGCTGGGGGAACATTAAGGTATATATGCTAAGTTCTTGCCCTTACTGAGCTTACAATCCAATGAGAGAGGTTCATACATACACATGCAGACACACATGGGCACACACATATATAAACAAGTAATTGGAACTCTTCAGGATAAACACTATAAAAAGGATGTAAATGAAGTGCTAAGAGAGACCACTAAGGAAGGCCTATCTAACTCTACCTGGGGGGAGATAAGGAAGATATGACAGAAGATAAAATCTAACAATGATCAAAAAAAATTCTCTAGGCAGAAAAATTAAAAGAAAAAAAAAGTCATACCAGGAAGACAGAATAATAGCTGCAAATGCATAAAAAGAGTCTGAGAATGGCAAAAAGGTCTGTGTAGTAAGAGCACAGGCTAGATGAGGGCAGAGACCATATCTGTCTTCTCCAGCACTAAATCCTCAACATATAGCATGGTGCCTGGCAAACAATTTGTACTGAATAAAAGCTTGGAGAGCGGCTTGACAGTGACCAAGTAAATGAATGAACACATCAAGTTACAAGAGAACTGAGGCTGGGAGAAATACACTACGTCCAGACTTTAAATGGTCTTGGGAAAAAAAAGCATAGAGATTGGAAGTATAAATTGATAGGTACTTTTTGTAAAGTGATTTGTCAGTATCTATTAACATTTTAAATGTATATTCAATTTTACCCAGAAATTCTTTTTGGTATCTATATAATTGCACCTATGTACATGTTCAAGGACGTTCACTTCAGTATTCTTTGTAACAGCAAAAGAAGAAATATAAATAACTGTCCATTGATAAATGGTTAAATAAACTATAATATATACATTTTATGTACCCATACTATGCAGCATTAAAAAGAAGACAGATTTATGGACTTCCCTGGTGGCGCAGTGGTTAAGAATCCGCCTGCCAGTGCAGGGGACACGGGTTCGAGCCCTGGTCTGGGAAGATCCCACATGCCGCAGAGCAACTAAGCCCGTGTGCCACAACTACTGAGCCTGCGCTCTAGAGCCCGTGAGCCACGACTACTGAAGCCTGCACACCTAGAGCCCATGCTCCACAAGAGAAGCCACTGCAGTGAGAAGCCCATGCACCACAACAAAGAGTAGCCCCTGTTCGCCCCAACTAGAGAAAGCCCGCGCACAGCAACAAAGACCCAATGCAGCCAAAAATTAAAAATATATACATAAATAAATTTATATATTTTTAAAAAGACAGATTTAAATGAACCACATGGAAAAATTTCCAGAACACGATGTTGAGTTAAAAAAAAAAGAAAAAAGCAAATAGCAGAACAACAAAAACAAAACGAAAGGTATGGGTATTAATCAGGAGAGCAATTTTTTTTCTTTAAGATAACTTCATGGGAAAGGAATAGAAGGAGGACAGAAATTAGAGACAAAAATTTTAGTTAAGAGGACTGTTGAAATAGTCCAGGGGAGGGGCTTCCCTGGTGGCGCCGCGGTTAAGAATCCGCCTGCCAATGCAGGGGACACGGGTTCTAGCCCTGGTCTGGGAAGATCCCACATGCCACGGAGCAGCTAAGCCCGTGCGCCTGTGCTCTAGAGCCCGTGAGCCACAAATACTGAAGCCTGCGTGCCACAACTACTGAAGCCCGTGCGCCTAGAGCCTGTGCTCCGCAACAAGAGAAGCCACTGCAATGAGAAGCCCGTGCACCGCAAGGAAGAGTAGCCCCTGCTCACCGCAACTAGAGAAAGCCTGCACACAGCAACAAAGACCCAATACAGCCAAAAATAATAAATAAATTTAATTAATTAATTTTTTAAAAAAAGTCCAGGGGAGAAATAAACTGGGTTTCACCTTAAGCAGTATGGTATCTGGGCCAAAACATGGTATGGATTTGAAACACATTTTTAGAACAGTGTTTGATAACTTATTAGATATAGAAAGTATGGAGAGGGGAAAATAATTCCAGATTTTCAAGTTTGAGAGACTGGCTAAGTGGTGACAGCATTAACCATGGCAGACTAGAAGAGGAAGGGAAGCTGAAGATGGTAGAGGAGATTCTGAGAACAAGATAATGCTGTAGGTTCATGTTCCTGTTGGATATCTACATGCAATGTTCGAGGAGCAGCATGAAAGCTCAGAAGGAGGACGGGTGCTCAACTAATGTTTGTTGAAAGCATTTATACACTTAGCAATTAGGCTGCAGTATAAGGTAATTAGCACTAGACAAGTACTGGGTTCCCAGAGGGCTATCCATGGAAACACAGTTTATCTGCAACCCCCTCATAGTTCGTGGTGGCCATTCCCTAGAGCCCACTGTTGCTATCAACAATCTCAATCCTGCACAGCAGTGGCAGTGCTGGTCGAGACCCGAGAAAGACCAGAGGGGTCTACCACCATTGAAGGCATGTCATAATTTCAACTGTCATAGAGAATCTTCTAGTGTTAAAGCTGTGATCAAACCAAATGGTTGAATCGTGTGTATGAATGGGATGACGGAAGAACAATCATACAGATCAGCTTTTCCTCTGGTGATTCTAGTTCCTGGTTCACCCAGAAAATAGGGGTTACCAATTGCAAAAGATGACTGTAGATATTATCACAGCACTGACTAAACCAACGAGTAGCACAACTAGTATTAGGGAAAGAGCAAAGAGTCAGCACATGCAAACTACTTCCATTTTGAAAAAGCCCATTAAGATATGAAGGCATTCCTTGCTAACATTTACAAAATTATATTCAGCAGAAGTACATTTTCTTTGTAATTGCTATGAGAAGATAATGGGAGTCCTTGAATACATCTCCTTAAGAGGAGATATAGAGAAACACCTCTCAAGGAGATCTATTCCTATATTCTCTTACTCCTGTGACAGAATGATACTGTACTTGGATGGGTCCTAGCAAGCTTTTTGAATGGGCAACCAGTTGGTCACAGAAATTATATCTCCTGGCCTCATTCCAAGGTCCTTCTAGGTTACCACAAACAACCTAGGCTCAGTCCCAACAAAGAAGCACCTCACAACACTGACAACTCGCTGCACTATAGGGCTCTGTGGGGTAACGTGTGCTATCTCCTTGGAAAAAAGGATGAGGCAGTTCCTTGGGGCCTTGCAACCAGCACCAACCCCAGGCTGGGTTCTGATGCAATATTCCAGCCCTGGGGAAGTATACAATCTAAATGTTGAAGAGAACTTTAGAGATCAAGCCCACATTTTCACTTTACAGAGGCCCCGAAGCAGCACGGCGTACCTCAGCTCATGCGGACGGGCGTGTGTCAGAGTGGAGGCTAGGAACCCACGCCTCCTGCCAGTATTTACTACTCTTTCAATTCTTCACTCTCAGTGTCACAGGCAGAGGATCACCAAACACATTACAATCCAGCGCTATCCCAGGAATTTTCTTTCCACAGTTTATGCTCCTGGCAGAATATACCTTGGATATATGGTAACATACAACAAACCAAAATTGTACTGCTAGGTCATGACTACAGAAAAAACGTCTAGACAGAGATGGCACGAGAACTTAATATAATTATAATTACTATTTCCCACCGCATCTTCCTTCTTATAGAAATATATTTTGTCTATATACACTTGCATATTTATTTATAATTACAATACTTAGGCTTCTGTCTATTTCAACTTAATCTCTACATTGTGTCTCTGGAAATACAAGAACCATAAGTGGTCGTCTATGAAGGCCACTAGCTTATTGTGCAACTCCAGGCAAATTATTTCACCCACCTGTGCCTTCATTTCTTTATCTAGAAGGGACGCAGAATATTCACAAAATAAAGTGTCTGTGTACATGTGTGTCTGTGGGTATGTGTGGGTGTTCGTGGCTGTTTATCTCCAGTATTTGCTTAATAGAAAAGTAGTTTTGGTAAAACTTCCACAAAAAAAAGCGTTCTTTCCTTCACACTTCTATAAAATTGGAAATGTATTCCCCTAGAGGAAAAAAACAAAATACTTTGCCCAATGAATGTATATAAAATGATAGTAAGACTACCATAAATCTTTTAAAAGTATAATATTAAAGGAAAAAAGATCAACTTTAGTGTGAAGATTTAAAATATTAACTACTTTGAAGAAGCTACTGTCAAATAAGGATGAATAAACTAACCAGACTTTCTCTTTTTATTCATCCCACTTCAATCTAAAGATTTAGGTTTTAGCAGATACCTAAAAGACATCAAAATAGTACTCAATAATCCTAATCATTACTAGACAAAAGGCAGCTGCTGGGATGTATGGGAGCTTGGTAGCCTACTATTCTCGTACTGAACCCTCTCACCCCCCAAATCACTTCAAGGCAGCAAGACACTTTCGTGAACATGATAGTAGCCGTCTACAAATTTGGTAAATTTGGGGCCTGCCACTTTTTTTTTTTTTTAAGCATATGGTTTGGGCTTTTTTGGCTGTGTTGGGCCTTCGTTGCTGCGCGCGGGCTTTCTCTAGTTGCGGCGAGCGGGGGCTACTCTTTGTTGTGGTGCACGGGCTCCTCACTGTGGTGGCTTCTCTTGGTGCGGAGCACGGGCTCTAGGCACACGGGCTTCAGTAGCTGTGGCTCACGGGCTCTAGAGTGCAGACTCCACATTGTGGCACATGGGCTTAGTTGCTCCGCGGCATGTGGGATCTTCCCGGACCAGGGCTCCAACCCGTGTGCCATGCATTGGCAGGTGGATTCTTAACCACTGCGCCACCAGGGAAGTCCCAGGGCATGTCACTTTTTAGACCAAAGAGTTTCAAACTTTTCCAATACAGTCCCACAGAAATGTATTTTACAACACAAACTAGCACGCACAGCAACAGAAAGATATAAAACCAAAACAAAAATTTCCAAAATAATACTTAACACCTTATTACTTGTGATACACTTACATTCCTTCTCTATTTCTTCCTTCTTTTTTCAAAGGCTTGGCCCACTAAATTGACCCTGCATCCCTCTAAATGGATCATGACCTTCAGTTGTAAAACCAGTGTCTTAGAGTGGTTTCACTCCTGGCTTCCTTAAATTTAGAATGCGGTTCTGTAATGCAGTGAAGGGAGTTAACACTAAGGTTATTTTCCACTCAACACAATCTCAGCGCTTTTTATACTTAGGATTTATTCTCTTAACATTTTTGTGAGGCCAGGATTATGACGTGATGGAGTGACTCAGTCCAGCAAACTCAGAATTCTTCAATCACAAGATACTTTCCTATCAGTACTAGCCCACGGTTCTCCCCAATGGTAATAAACTCTTTCAATCCTTAAATCACTTCAAGAGAACAAGATTCTGTAAGCAGACTTCCCATAATGGCACTATCCACACCCCCATTCCCCCCAAAAAAACTTCTTTGAGAACTATTACTGTACTTAACCAACTGCCAATTAGGCAGTGATAATTTTCCCCCATTAAATGTCCTTAATTACCAACTTATACCAGAAGAAACATTTTAAAAATGACTATCACTGAAAGAAGACATTTCCAGACCCACACTGGATGGTGCTTCTTTCCTTAATTATAACAATCCCTTCACCATGATTTAATGGGGGCTAACCAGTAGAATGCTTCAAAATCATCCAAGGAGCTTTCTTCAGAACACTCCACCCCAGAGGTTTAGTAAGTACAGAGTGGAGCCCAGAAATATATATTTTGGAAAACTTCCCCCAGGTGATTGTGACAGACATCCTTGCTTGGTTAAGAACCCTTTCTCTACACCACAACATGGCCCCTACTCTCCCCATCCCCTTCTTTGATAAAAGAATTACCCAATAATTGAGTTAACATATTACAAGACAGGGGTAAAAAGACATCCACCAAGTTTTATTGTAAGTGTTAAAGTTGGGGCCCAGCCACATCAATCCACAGATCAATGCATTACTCATGGCTAATATTTATTCTTTGGCCAGATACTAAAGAAAATCAAAATCTTCCACTCTGCAATGCTACAGAGAAAAAAAGGATTTTGTTTTCCTCTTCCTTCCACTTTCTTCACCTCTAATACAAGTGCACAATTCAACACTCAAGAGTTTTTCCAGAAGAGTCAGAAATCTGAGCTTTAAAGCAGGAACGGGCTGTTGAGGAAAAGAAAAACCTGTTCCACCCAGTTCATCCACACCTGAATGTCTTCAAATCAAATGGTACTCTAGTGACTGAGACTCAGATAAGGGAGTGAAGTTAAAATACAGAAGAAGGCCTAAAAGTTAAGTATTTATTCTTACTCTACTTCTGCTCTAAAAATGGGAAAAAAATTAACTGAATCTGATTCTCTTTCATATTACATTCTGCAGAACTTCAAAGTGCAAAGCAAACAGGTAAGAAAACACTATTGTCTTTAGAGCCTCAAAAGGCATTAAAGTTTATCAGCAAAAACAGATCACAAGCTCAAAGGGAAAATTCCCTTGGGTCATTAAAGAAGTAAGAATTGAGCAATAAACCAAACAGTCATTCCAACCAACCAAAGGTGACTGTGTGATATAGAAATGTTTAAAGGGACCGAGTCATCATTTCTTAGGAGGTAAAGAGCAAACCATATACTTCCCCCAAAATTCTACTACGTAAGTCAAAAGATCCAGTATCTGAGAAGCTCATCTCAAAAAGCTTAACTGTCCACATTTCCCTTCCAGCCATGCCTGGAGTCAAGTATACATGCTCAGTACTAGTTCACAAGCACTTACAAAGTCTAATTGCTCTACACTTAACACTGGAGTATTTGGGCAAAGCACCCCGTCACTGAGACACAATCTTGGCCTCAGAGAGGAGAGACAGCCATGCAATGTTCTCCAGTCACTAGGAGTGCACTCACAGAAAATCCAAGCTCCTGGGTTCATAAAAGTGGGCAGCCCCGAAGACTGCCAAATGGTTGCTGAGAACTTCTTATTCATTTACTTATGGTCAGGACCATAAGTCTGTCTTCAAGTGAAGACAGATGCTGATTCTGTCAACTAACAACTCTGAGCACCTCTCTTCTGATGTATATCAAGAAAGGCACTACAGGGAGCTTAACCTAGCAGAGAAGACTGAAATGCATTAAAACTAAGTTGAACAAGCAGAGGAACAGGCTGAGGGATGTAGAGGTAAGGGCAATCATGAGTTTTCTTGGTAAATACATTCTCAGCCTGAGAGAAGTAGGGAAGATGTGGGGGAAAAGTACTCTGCAAACCTGAACATATCATGTTGCCAAATTTGCTATGAACTCCCAGAGTCTCTTAAAGTCAGTAGCTAGATGACTTTCTGTACACGTGCACAGAAGTTACCTTTCAAAGTAAAAGAGGTTCATTATCCTCTGAAGACTGGAAATGAGAACCCCCTGGAGAATAAGCAAGGTCTAGTGGAAATAATCCTACGTTCTTCACACACAAAGGAGAAGTCTTGACTTCCCTGAGCATACCACAACTGCGGAAGAAGTTGTCTAGGCTTCTCCCTGCCTGTACTTCTTTTACTAATAGGATTATCTAGCTACCTTTGTCAGAGTTAAGAAAGCTAGACTTTTTTTTTCTAGAAAAGCTAGACTTTTCTAAACTAGTTATAGAAATCCCCTCCCTGCAATAGTCATGCTGATATTAGAGATGAGAAATACTGAATATATGCCCAAGAGTGTAACCTAAGTTAAGATGCAAAGCCTACTTCTCTGGAGATTTCTAACAAATAATCCTGTTCAAAAGAATAAACCAGAGACCTATCCCTGGGTCTCCGACTGATACTCAACGGATACAAACATTTTTCTAAATCTAGTCACAAAGGAGATGCTTTTTAAAACTGAAGTAAAACTCTAAATTTAAAATTAACACTTGGAAGACTTTCAGACTTTTTGGATAATCTGTTGAAAGTGCAGGAGAAAATGTGTGTTTCCAGTGGAAAATCATACATTGTCTAGGACATCCCTCTGATTCTGATTATACGGCAGTTATTTTACAAGTCTGGAAGTTGTAGATAACTGATAGCAATGCAAACTGATCTTAATCTATAAACGTACAAAGTCTGCCATGTCCAGTAAAGGTTCAAATGACCTCCCTCTCCACTATGGAAGAAACTAGTTTTGCCTCCATTTGCATACTCATTTTAATATTCCTGATCTATAAATGTATCTGTTCTCTGGACTTCTCCTTTGAACACTGTAAGTAAAATAAAGTGTGTATTCATTTTCTAACTGTATGAGTGTCATGATTTTACCTTTTTTGGGAAATTATCTTTTAACAAAAGCTAAATCTTCTCAGTCCCCTAACCTCCCCCACCAAAAAATGCCTGGGAATATAAAATCTTGCAAATAATTACGAAGGGTTCAGGACATCCTGAAGGCCAGTTATATATGGGATCCATATTCCTCAGATTAATAATGCCTTCCCTAAAATGAATCATAGAAGTAGCCTTAATATGACAAACTATCCTATTATATATAAAGCAAACAACATTTTTGAGAACAAAATAGAAACACTGGATATATCCATCACTTACAATTCTTCAGGAAAAGCTTCATGAGTATAATAAAAAGGAATGAAGTTCTGATCCGTGCTGCAACACGGATGAACCTTGAAAACATCACGCTAAGAGAAAAAAGTCAATCATAAAACACCACCTAGTATTTACATGATTCATTTATAGGAAATGTTCTGAATAAGGAAATCTATAGACAAAAAGTAGTTTGGTGGTTGCCTAGGAGTAGGAGATGGGGAGGAAGTGACTACTAATGAGTAAGGGGTTTCTTCTGAAAATGTTCTAAATTGTAGTGACAACTGTACAACTCTGTGAATACACTAAAAACCACTGGATTGTATACTTTAAAGAAAAAAAAGCATTATGACTCAGCAATTCCATTTATGCTCACCAAATGTTTTCTTAGCTAAGACCAACCACCTAAGATTGTTTGGATTCAAAGACTTTCTTTAAAAAAAAGTCTTTCTGGAAAAAAAGTTTCCATATGGCCAAAGATAGCAGAAACTTTGTAATTCCAGAAACAGAGATTAAAGCTTTGGACTCCAAATGAAAGCAACCCTAAGTATCTTAAAAATAACATAGAAATTTGTAGAGTAATTTTGGGTAAACTAGACAAAAAGGGTCATTATTGTCCAGAGGTATAGTTTTTAAGAATCTATAAACAAAATTACTAACTGCTAAAATGACAAAACTTTTTCAAAACACTTTTTGTGTTTTTTCATGAACACATACTCCAGCCACTACCCAGGATATCTGAAAAGGACCGACACCTCTGAGTATTGTCCTGAACTGACACCTCATCACGACTCCTGTGAATTCTTTGAGAGTCGTGTTAATAGTGTTTTACAGGCCACTGTGGTGTCCTAGAAAGTCTGGATAGTGTCAAAGGCTTCTACTCTAGTTTTAGCTCTCACTTAGAAGCTGTGTGACCTTTGGCACTTATTGAACCTCTGTGCAACTGGATTTCACTCATCTGCAAACAAAACTAGATGCCATTGTTATAGTTCAACAAAAAATTCACAAGAAAAAATTCACAGCATTGCTGTGAATATTAAATGCAGCAAGGTAATGAGCAAATGACTGCAGATAATAAACACTTCACAAATTATTTGATGAATCTGAATTCTCTGATAAACATTTTCCTTTCCTTTTCAGTTAGCAGCAAGGAAAAGTGACCTTTGCAATGTTCCAGGCAAAACCACAAAAGGTAGAGCTGCGAGAGGCTTTAAGTGGTTTGATTTCCATGCCTATGCTGTATTTTACTACAGATGATGGTAATAAATGCAGGTAAATAGTGAGCTGCTCCTCAATTTTGTAAGACAGATGTTAAATCAACTCAGCTTTCCACAATCTAATTCAATCAGAAGGTTGCAAGTGTCCCCTTACCTACTAACAAAACAGGATTAAACCAGTTACCTACTTATGTTTACAGATCATAAACCTGATTTCAGTCATCCAGATAGACTATTGTTGATTGCTGCAGGCATGACTCATGCGAAAGCATCTGAAACCTTAAGCTTATCAAAAAGGGCTGGGTAATAGTCTAATCCTAGGCTTTCTTCCACCCTGGCTGCAATACAGCTCAACAAGGAGCAGGTCCACCATGGCATTCTCATATTTGTCCTCAATTCCTCCCCATTAGAATTTGAAACAATTATCAATTTCCCTCAACTGTCTCAAAGACTCAGCACCATTAAGACTGGAACTCAAGGCAGGATTAATGTATTCCTTTTTAGCCTCACCTACCAAAATGCAATTCAAAGGAGTGAACTCAAATGCCTCTCAGGAAAAGTCTCCAAAAAGAAGGTCTTCCCACTACTAAGCACAAGGCGTAAATATACCACAACTACTTAGGTTCCAAAGAGTTCCAAAGGATTATGATTTCAGCCTTGGACTTAACTGCTACAAATGGTGTTTTACAAATCTAAACTCTGCTCTTAACAGAGCCCTTTTAATACTCAAAAAGAACCAAGGTGTTTTTTTTCCATCAAATGTTTATTAACAGTTATAGACAAGGTAAACGAGAATGCCAAGAAAAGGGCATTTCACATTTTAGAAGTACCTACACTACTTCAGGAAAGAGTTCTTAAAGCTCCCTCCACTGTGCAGGTAACAAAATGTTAAAACTTGTTGCCCAAAGCTAAATCCAAAATTATATACTAAGAAAACTCTACAAGAGTATAAACTGGTACAACCACTTTAGAAACCTGTTTGGCAGTATACCTCATGACCCAACAATTGTATTTATGTTTACTAAAAGACATGTTCAAGAATGTAGCAATGTCATTCATAACAGCCAAAAACTAGAAACATAAATGTTCATCAACTACAGAATGAATAAATTTTGATATTTTATATACCATAAAACTACACAGCAATAATTCTTAAAAATATTGCTACATCAGACCATGGCTGCAACTCACAGATACAATCAACATTCAGAACAAAAGACATTCACAAAAGAAAATATATTGTATGCTTCCATTTATATAAAACTGAAAAATAAGCAAAACTACAGTGAGAAGAATGACAGCCTTTGGTGGGTATCAGCTGGGAGGGATATAAGGAGCTTTCTGGGATGCTGGACATTTTTCACATCTTGATCTGGGCAGTGAGTACGTGTATCCATATACAAATATTCATTGGCCTGTACAATTAAGATTTGTGCCCTTTACTATACACAAATATCCCTCCAAAAAGAAAACTCCACACTTTGTTTTTTTTAATTTAAAAGTGCTTTGTTCACTTCGTAGGATAACAGGACACGTAAATAACAATGTGCCAGGAGAACAGGCTAGGACGAGTGCTCTGCGGTTTCTGCCTATACAACAGGCAAGTCATTCATTCATCAAACACTTATAGTTTGCCTATTTCATGACAAAAAGCTCATATAGCTATGTTATATTAAGCCAAAAAGCATTATTAGATAAAACTCACTAGATAAGATGTAACAATTTTAGATCTGGATGCACCTAGTAATAAAATATCAAGTTATGTACAACAAAATCTAATAGAACTACAAGAAGAAATAATGGAAACAGTCCAAATATCCATCATCAGTGAAATGGCTAAAGAAATTGTAGTAATCATATAATGAAATGCTATACAACAATGAAAATGAATGAACTAAACTATAAACTACATGCAACAACATGGATGAATCTCGCAAATACTGGGCAATATAGGAAAATCACCAAAAATACATATAAATCGTTCACTGCAATCCCTATCAAATTACCAATGGTATATTTTTCACAGAACTAGGACAAAAAATTTTAAATTTGTATGGAAACACAAAAGACCCCAAATATCCAAAACAACCTTGAGAAAGAAGAATGGAGCTGGAGGAATCACACTCCCTGACTTCAGACTATACTACAAAGCTACAGTAATCAAAACAGTATGGTGCCAGCACAAAAACAGACATACAGATCAATGGAACAGGGTAGAAAGCCCAGAAATAAACCCACACACTTATGGTCAATCTACAACAAAGAAGGGAAGAATATACAACAGAGAAAAAATAGTCTCTTCAACACATGATGCTGGGAAAACTGGACAGCCACATGTTAAAAATTGAGATCAGAACATTCTTTAACACCATATATAAAAACAAACTCTAAAAGGATTAAAGACCTAAATGTAAGACCGGATACTATAAAACTCCTAGAGGAAAACATAGGCAGAACACTTTCTGACATAAATCGCAGCATTATTTTTTTTGGACCTCTCTCCTAGAGAAATGGAAATAAAAACAAAAATAAACAAATGGGACCTAATTAAACTTAAAAGCTTTTGCACAGCAAAGGAAACCATAAAATGAAAAGACAGCCTATGGACTGGGAGAAAATATCTGCAAACAATGCTACCGACAAGGGATTAATTTCCAAAATACACAAACAGCTCACGCAGCTTAATATCAGAGAAAGAACCAACCCAATTAAAAAATGGCAGAAGACCTAAACAGACATTTCTCCAAAAAAGACACACAGATGGCCAACAGGCACATTAAAAGATGCTCAATATCGCTAATTATTAAAGAGATGAAAATCAAAACTACAATGAGGTATCACCTCTCACCAGTCAGAATGGCCATCATTAAAAAGTCTACAAATAGGGGCTTCCCTGGTGGCGCAGTGGTTGAGAGTCCGCCTGCCGATGCAGGGGACACGGGTTTGTGCCACATACCGCGGAGCGGCTGGGACCGTGAGCCATGGCCACTGGGCCTGCGTGTCCAGAGCCTGTGCTCCACAGCAGGAAAGGCCACAACAGTGAGAGGCCCGTGTACAGCAAAAGAAAAAAAAAAGTCTACAAATAATAAATGCTGGAGAGAGTGTAGAGAAAAGGGAACCCTCCTACACTATTGGTGGGAATGTAAACTGGTGCAGCCACTATGGAGAAGAGTATAGAAGTTCCCTAAAAAACTAAAAATAGAGTTACCATATGATCCTGCCATCCCACTCCTGGGCATACATCCCTAGAAAATTCTAATTCAAAAAGATACATGCACCCCAATGTTCACAGCAGCACTATTTACAACAGCCTAGACATGGAATCAACCTAGCTATCCAGCAACAGATGAATGGATAAAGAAGATGTGGTACATATATACAATGGAATACAACTCAACCATAAAAAAGAATGCAATAATGCCATTTGCAGCAACATGGAGGCACCCAGAGATGAACACATTAAGTGAAGTAAGGGAAAGACAAATATCATATGAAATCACTTATAAGTGGAATCTAAAAAAATCATACAAATGAACTTATCTACAAAACAGAAATAGACTCACAGACATAGAGAACAAACTAACAGTTACCAAAGGGGATAGTGGAGGGGCAGGAGGGGGGATAAATTTGGAGTTTGGGATTAACATATACACACTACTATATATAAAATAAACAACAAGGTCCTACTATATAGCACTATATTTATTATCTTATAATAACCTATAATGGACAAGAATCTGAAAAAGAATATAGATAGACACATATATATCTATATATATAACCAAATCACTTTGCTCTATACCAGAAACAAACACAACATTGTAAATTAACTATACTTCAATTTTTTTAAAGGTTAAAAAAATACATATAAATCCATTTGTATCAAGTTGAAAACAAACAAAATTAAAATTCAGGATGCAGAACTAGGTGGTCATTTTTTTTCTTAAACAGCAAGGGAATAACTATCCCCAAAATCAGGATAGTAGAGCGAGATCAATGGAGAAAAGGGAAGGAGATGTAACCAGGGTGGGGCACATGGGGTTGGTGGTGAACGCTCTATTTCTTAACCTGGGTGGTAGATATATTACTGTTTTCTTCATCGTTATTCTTTAAAATGAGGATATGTGCATTATACACTCTTCTGTTTGTATAATAAATTAAGAATGCAGGCAAGCTCTTTTCCTTCCCATTTCCTCTTCCCGCCGAATGAAACGCGAACCTGACAGCTCAAGCTCAAAGCAGCTATCCTGACCTGGAGAGGATGCACTGAGCGGTGGAACCTCCTCAAAGACCTAGGAATGGCAGTATCGGCACCAACTGTTGACTCTGGATTTCTCTTACTTTAGAAAAATTTATTTCTACTTTTTAGAAATCTCTATTTCTGTAGATTTTTCTCTTATATTCAGCCAAACCTAATCCTGACACATTCAGTGATTTGGACAAATAAAAGCTTTCTAACATTTAAAGCTGTCCAACAATGGAAAGGACTCCCTGAGAAACTATACCGCACCCACTCCTGGCCAGGCATTGTGGAAGGAATTCCCACATGGGAAGGGAAGTGGCACTGCAAGATTTCTAAAGGCCCCTCTGGCAATTACGATTCTAAGGCTACTACGGGAACAAACTAGCTCTGAAGCTGTGGCAACTCTCTGCCTCTGAATCTATCCTTCTGTTATCAGCGAGAACATTCCTTTTCTATAACGTTCCATGACCTACATTCTTCAAGACTGCTCCAACACTATCTTCTCACTTGTACCTTTCAAAACTAACTTTACCTTGACTTCAGTATACCCCTCTACCGAACCTTCCTCAACTCTGTTATGTGCTTCATGGGGCTGTCCTATAAATTAAATCACCCAGGTTCCTGTATCCTCTGGTTTCCAGTTGGGTTTGACCAATGAAAAGCTCCAGCAGACCAGAGGGTGGGAAAAGAAAACATGTGAGGTGTTTATTCCCCTTGATTCCCTTCCTGCTAGGCCACTGGTTGGAAGTGGCTGCATTCCCATAGGTTACCTTCTCCTTCCACTAAGCTCTCTCAAGTTCCAGAAATTACTCCCTCTCTTGCTCCATCAGGCCTAAGGGTGCTAATTGCTCTTAGCCCTGAAGTGTTTCACCAACCCCTGTTGGTGTTCCTTAACTCTGAGCAATCACACTGCTGGAGTGCACCAGGAGATAACTGATAGACCCAACAAACTACTTTCAGCCTGCACTGTTCCGTCATCCCTGATGGCTCCCATCTCCCCTTACCCCATAGCATTGTTTTTCTCTCAGTAATTGCATTCTGTATGCTTCCACATATGGACTGATTCACTACAAATCAGTTCCCTATGGAAAAGTCTTAATCCCAGGCTGATTCCCACTTCTGCCACCAATGCGTACAAACTACATGTAATACTAGATTGGGCAATGCCTAATTAAGAGGTAAATGTTACTAAAAATTCCTGACACACAGACTGCAAAGCCAAGCCAAAGACTGGGATTTGGGGTTTATCTATTTATAACTTTCCTTTCCTTTAGACCAAAAGCTGGAGAAATTATCATACTTGTTATTATATTTTGCTTTATTTACAAGAATGGAACAAGGCCAAAAACAGTGCTCATCCTACAATGGCCACTCAAATTGTCAACAAAAATTGAAATGTCCTACCAGTTGCAATGAATCCTCCCTTTCTTATAGACAAGCCTACAAGTAAGACACCAGATTCAAATAATAGAAATGAGCTTTTAGTGTCAATCTTTCAGTTTATTGCTTAAATCCCATTTGAGAGTCATAAAGAAAGCATCCCTGAAAAAGATTCAAGGGTCAAAGATAAAGCTCTAATATCTGGAAAGATGTGATTTTTGCACCTGAGAAACAAAACTGAGACAGGCTTACCGTTTCCAAATCAACAGTGCTGCAGAAATGTTGCAAAAGACAGCACTTCTTAGGACTTTTACTGTGCTTCAGAATATCATGCTGTACACTCCCCAATATATATTCCAAAGCAGCAGAGCTTGATCCACGGGCAAAACAACCCAAGTATCACTGTAACAGACCCATTAAACTCTAAGAAAAGACCTACTGCCCCATCCACATGAATGCCAGGGCGGCACAGATATTGTTACTTATGTTAAGGAACCTAGAGCAGGGTTTCTCAACCTGGGCGCTTCTGACATTTCGGGCCAGGTAATTCTAGGTTGTGAGGGACTACACTGCAGAGTATGGCAATCAGTTGCATCTCTGACCTCTAGCACTCCTCCAGTATGACAATCAAAAGTGTCTCTACACATTGCCAAACGTCCGGGGAATGGGGGCTGGGGCAAAAACTGCCCCTGGCTGAGAACCTCGACCCTAGATCAACTTTTATCACTCACACCCCACCCAGCACTACCACAGTGCATACGGTAACTCTGAGTCATCCATCTGGATGGGTCTATGGGAGTAGACTTAGCTTTATAAAGTACCTTTTTTTTGTTGTTAAAGCTAGGAGTATTTGGCAACTCGCAAAGCGATACACACCCCTAGCACTAGGAAGGAGGGGAAGATGGATGAAAAGAATGGTTGCTAAAGTGGAGAAAGATTGCTAAAAAATTTCCAGACTTGAATTCCCTCTGAAAGCATCAGAATTCTCAGATGAATGAATACACTCACTCACTTTATTCTCTCTGAGACGTTACGTGGAAAGTATCACAGTCCGTGGCATAAATGAACAAATGGAAAAAGGCAGGCAAAACCCCTTAATCAAGTGAGGACAAAGTCAAAGGCAGGAAAGCACTGAGGGCTGACAGCCCAGGAACCTTTGTCTGGAATCCAAAGTTTGTCATATATGGACTCCAGTCCATCTTCAAGTTTTATTGCCATAGCACACTGTCCACAAAAGTGGCTTTCTACCCTATCAGACCCAACGCCCCCTTCTGTAACAAATATTTTGTAATGCTCTTTATTCTGAAATGAAATTCAAAGATTATAACATTATACCCATAGATATAACTTTTTTAAAATTTCAATATAGCGCCCAAACTGCAATGTAAGGGAAGAGAAACAAGAAGATTTGTATAATAAAACGTATGTTCAGACAAGACGAGACTGCAAGACAAAAGCATCCCCACCACTCTTCCGAAGTGTCCCCTAGAGGGCAGAGTTATCCCACTCCTGCTCCACACAAACCTGCTCTTAGCAGTCACACAGTTCAGCAACCTCCATCCCTTTCGATGAATATGACACAGAGGCAGCATCACAAAATAGGTAAGAAAGAGGGCTTTGGGGCTTCCCTGGTGATGCAGTGGTTAAGAATCCGCCTGCTAATGCAGGGGACACGGGTTCGAGCCCTGGTCCGGGAAGATCCCATATGTCACGGAGCAACTAAGCCCGTGTGCCACAACTACTGAGCCTGCGCTCTACAGCCCATGAGCCACAACTACTGAGCCCATGAGCTACAACTACTCAGCCCGTGTGCCACAACTACTGAGGTGCACGCACCTAGAGCCCGTGCTCTGCAACAAGAGAAGCCACTGCAATGAGAAGCCCGCGCACTGCAACAAAGAGTAGCCCCTGCTGGCTGCAACTAGAGAAAGCCCACGCGCAGCAACGAAGACCCAACGCAGCCAAAAAAAAAAAAGAGGGCTTTGAAGTCAAACCAGCTGTGGCTAAAACACAGTTCCTCCACTTCACTGCTATGGTACCCTCTAAGTCTAGTTTCTCACCTATAAAAATAGAATGCCAGCATATTTTTCAGAGTTTTTGGGAAAATTAAATGAGCATGTAGAATATCTATTTCTGCACCTAACACGTAATATGTGCTCAATAAATGTTAGCTATCAGACTTAAACTATTATTCCTGAATCCACCTCGTATTATGTCTTAGCTTACGCCCATCTTACTCTCCCAGGAGAAAGTATGAGTTTTTGGGAAAATTAAATGAGCATGTAGAATATCTATTTCTGCACCTAACACGTAATATGTGCTCAATAAATGTTAGCTATCAGACTTAAACTATTATTCCTGAATCCACCTCGTATTATGTCTTAGCTTATGCCCATCTTACTCTCCCAGGAGAAAGTATGGATGACTGGATATTCATTTAGCAGAGATAGTCTAAAAAGGATTCAGGTGCAATATAAGAAAGAAGTTGCATCATATGACTTGTAAGGTTGTTTCTAATTCTGAGATTCTACCATATGCTGCCCTACACTGACGTTATCTTCTATTAACTGGGGTCCTTTTTTCCCAGTTAGAGGACCAAGAACATGTCTAACGCATCATACTGTACAAAGCAACTACGGAGAAACACCTTGAACTCAGATCATGACAGTTTAGTGTCCCCCTTGAAAGCCCAGCCCTGGTCATTGGTTCTTTACCATTTAGCACAGGGCAGTCAAAGAAAGAAGGACAACTTTTCCAGAGAGGCACCTCAAGCAACCTGTACAGTGTCTTCAGAGAGTGATGATTCAAGGGCCAGCTGTTATCTATATGAATTTATTCCTTACACCAAGGAGCAAAGCAACACCCCTAAACATCTAGATTTTCAAATATGGAAGTGAAAACTAGTGGTGACAGCTAGAGAAATACTTCAAACTGATTCCAAAGTTAATATTCTGAATAAAAGCACTCACTGCTCAGGCTGTTAAAGGGAGCCCACAGGCCCAAGAAGTAATAAGCACATGGCTGGGCATGGAGTTATATCCTACTGACATACAGGAATCTTAACTTACATACACATACTGCTTTAGAAAACAGAAGTTGCCAATTATTGCAAATCATTCTGCAAGGTGCTAACAGTGGTTATTTCTGAGTAGTGGAATTATTGGGGGTTGCTTCCTTTTGCTTATTAATAGTTTCCAATTCTTCTAACATATTGCTCTCGTAATGAGAATTCAAAATTACACAACACAATTTATTATCTACTGACAATCCATGAAATCTGGGGCAAAAAAAACTATTTTAGGTGAACTCTTCACTGAACCTGTGGATAAACTAAGTATTGATCTATGTCTCTAAAAATCATCCTTGTTCCCCACCTCAAACCAGAACCAATCACAACTTTGTTGCCCTCTTAATCTCTCCTGCAGACCTTACAGGTTTTGACACTACAGGACATCAGCACTGGATATTAAAAAAACCTCACTATTAGTTTTCACCAATTTCCCAGTGACAGCTACCAACTACCAGTTGTAAAGAGAGGGAAAGGAAATGTTTTAAATCAATGTGTTTTTTGCACAAAAAGACATCAGATTCAAAGAAGTGACTTACTCAAAACTAAACGCAGACACTTCTACATCGCTATTTGAAAACCACTGGCTCCTCACAATCCTCACAGTAACAAGCCTCTATGAAAAAAATAAAAATCAATAAAGAGCCTCCATGGAATCATGAATGTCCCAAGAATAAAACGTCATTTTGGTAAACACTCATTTGGTAATTGTATTTTCCCTGCTCAGTGAAAAAACAGCACAGAAAGATTTCAAGAGGAGAGGGGAAAAAAACAGCCTCTACCAAAACAGGCATACTCCTCAGCACAGCAGAAGTAAATTCAAACCAGCTCAATTCAGCAATTAAGCAATTCACCATATACGAAGCACCATGACAGGTGTTTATCATCTCTAAACAAATAAGACAAGATATCTGCCTTCCAGGGAATCAAAACTCTAGTCTGGGAAACAAACACTTATAAACTAATATACGGCAGATCCAGACAAAATTTAATAGAAGTTTTAAAACTGTTCTGGTAGTATAAGAAAGGAGAGATTAAAATCAACTGCAAGAATTCTGAAAATGATTCTTAATATTCATTATATATATATATATATATATATATACACACATACACTTAAATCAGTCACTTATCCATCTTAATCATTGAACCCAAAATAAAAGGTGGCAGAAACTCTCAGCTACCAAAAGCAAGCATCAGAGGTGAAATCTACACACTCATCCTTCGGACTAAAAATAAAACGTAAACGACAAGTGACTTACAACAAGGAGAATAGATGCAAAAAGGACTCACCAACATCAGAAGGTCCGTACTAGGCATCTTCCTCTTCCAGGCGTCCTTTCAGTGCCTCCCCTCTGCAAAAGGGAATCACGTTTGTTTACTTCTAACGCTTTAAACGCTCCCGTCGGCCCGCCGAGATTCGCCAGAGCTGCAGAGAAAGGGTTCATATCCCTCCTTTAAGAGCTCAGATTTCACTCCTAGCATTCACACTCCACCCCAGCACCCCAAACCAGCGAATCAGAATCCTGCTGGCACTCTGCTTCCCTCCCACAGCTGCCCAAACGCTTCCAGAGCCACCCTCCCACAAAGCAATCCCCCCAGGTAGCTACCGGGGGAAACGCCCAGCCTGCAGTGGACCAGGGCCTGAAGGCCCGGAGCCCCGCCCATTCAAACTAACCCGGCCAAGGAGCGGACGCTACAGGCAGTCCAGTCCCAGGGTCCAGCCTCCGGTGGACTCCCTTTAGAAACAGGTAGGCCTCTTTCTCGACTTCATCCCTCCCTCCCCACAACCCTCTCCTCGCCGGCGAAGGACCAGCAAACCTGCCCACCCCAAGACCACTCCTACCCCGCCAGCGAGTGGAGTTTCGGACCCCGCTCCTTCTCGGCCCTGGCGCCCTCCCCCCCCCACCCGCG
>NW_020175320.1:74347-74586 GCF_003031525.2 Neophocaena asiaeorientalis asiaeorientalis
CCCCAGCCCGCCCCAAGCTGCTAGCCCCTCGGTCCGGCCTGGCCCTTCCTCCTCTCCTCACCCCTCAGCAACAGGACCCCTCCGCAACAGGACCCCCCGCAGTCCAGACACTCCTCTCTCTCCCCGGCCAGGACCCGCCTCCCATTCAGTCCCGACTCTCCCCTATCCCAAGCCGAAGCCCTCCTTCCCAGCCCGGACCCTCCTCCTTCCTCCGGGTCTGCGGCGGCCCCGTCCACCTC
>NW_020175320.1:74631-76506 GCF_003031525.2 Neophocaena asiaeorientalis asiaeorientalis
CTGGCGTGCGCGGCTCCGCCGCCGGTCACGCGCACGCCCCGGCCTGGGCGCCAGGCCCGCTGTACCCTCCGGGCCCCACGGCGCGTGCGCGCCTCCTGCTGGCCTGGCGGGGGCGGCGCCCGGGCCTTTAGAGAAGGTGGAACGCGCCCGCCCCAGAGGGTACCCAGCTTCTTCAGTCTCCGTTTTTAAAAACCAACTTGCTGGTCACTTTTGGCCACTTGGAGCCCCTGAGAGAGTCAGCCTGCAGAGCACTGTGCAAACTGATCCATAACAACGACTCAAGATGGGTCTCTAGAGAGGCCTTTGCGATTTTGAGTGACTCAGAGATTTGCTCCTTGTCTCCTTCCTGGAGACTTCCACCGAGGTCAACGATGCCTGAAGAAAAGCGACAGGAAAACGCCCTTATTGGAAATATTATCCCCATCCTCCCCTCTCCCCACAAAAATGGATAACAGTGACTATAGTTGTTGGGCAAAAATGCTACCAATACTACTTTATTTTCGTGAGCAATATTGGGAGTCATCTGATATTCAAGTGAGAGCACCCACCAGGATCACAGAGGTCACCCTTCATTTCCAGAAGAACTAACTCTTAAGTCAGTTTCATGACTTGCCCATGTTGTCGTGGCACTAATTCAGCAGAAGCAGAAGACAGTGTAGTTACTTGTAACTGATCGGTGATCTGCATACAGTAATTTTTTCCAACAAATTATTTAAATGACACCTACATGGCATCTTGAAATCTTAATAAAAATGACACTTATGAGTGTACCCAATTCCATCCCTTTGCAAAATGTCATGACACTAATTTGGGGTGTCATCACTACCATCGTTACCCTCATCTAGTGCTCTTAGGATGGAAGTCCTTGTTATCACATCTGCCCTTCTCTGCACAGCCCCTTTAGCACTTCCCAGTTTCCCAGCCAGAATGGTCAAGACTATGAAAGAGTCAAACAGGTTATCTCTGGGCTTCATTGCCCTCAGCCCTACCCATCAGAAGTCCCAGACATCTCTACTATCCAGAGCTCCTAAACCAGGCACTAACACCCCCATACCCCTAGTCCTCTTGCTGTTCCCCAGCAGACATGCATCCTCAGTGTTGAAGGGTCAGAAAATGTCCTGGGCTTCCTGCCAATGCCTACTCATCAAGAGTAAATTTGGGATTCCAGCTATGTCCTCCCCAGCCCTCATCCCCGACCCCTCTGCTTTACCTCTTCTCAGATCCTAGGATCTGCTCTCCCTAGCCTCCTGAACTGCCACCTCTCATCCTTTCATCTAGAATTTCTGTGGAGCTGACTGAAGGGCAAGGTCCACGTCTGACTGCTCCCTAAATCTGTTACAACTTCTCTGCTCCTCACACTGCACAGTAGGGGGTCTGTTCATTCTTCCCAGATGAATAAATTCAACCATATTGTCTAACCTTTATTGTTATGGACTGAAGGTTTCCCCCTCCCAAATTCATAGGTTGAAGCCCTAACCCCCAATGTGATGGCAGGGCCTCTGGAAGGCAGTTAGGTTTCAATGAGGTAATGAGGGTAGAGCCCTGTAATAGGATTCATGTCCTTGCAAGAAGAAGACCAGGCAGAGCATGCTCCCTCTCTCTCTCTCCCCCTCGCTCCCTCTCTCTTCTCTCCTCTCTCCTCTCCTCTCTCTCTCTCCTCTCTCTCTCCTCTCTCTCTCTCTTCTCTCTCTCTTCTCTCTCTCTCTCCTCTCTCTCTCTTCTCTCTCTGTCTCCTCTCTCCCTCTCCTCTCTCTTCTCTCTCTCTCTCTCCTCTCTCTCACTCCCTCTCCTCTCTCTTTCACTCTCTCTCTCCCTCTCCTCTCTCTCTCTTCTCTCTCTCTCTCCTCTCTCTCTCCTCTCTCTCTCTCCTCTCTC
>NW_020175320.1:76568-101057 GCF_003031525.2 Neophocaena asiaeorientalis asiaeorientalis
TCTCTCTCTCTCTCCTCTCTCTCTCTTCTCTCTCTCCTCTCTCTCTCTCTCCTCTCTCTCTTCTCTCTCTCTCGCTCTCTCTCTCCTCTCTCTCCCTCCCTCTCCTCTCTCTCTCTCTCTCTCTCTCTCTCTCTCCATACACAAAGAAGAGGTCATGCAGGCACACAGTGAAATGGTAGCCATTTGCAAGCCAGGAAGAGGACCTCACCAAAACCCAAATTTGCTAGCACCTTGACCTTGGACTTCCCAGCCTGCAGAACTGTGATAAATAAATGTCTATGGCCACTCAGTATGTGGTATTATGCTATAGTAGCCTAAGCTAAGATACTTACTTTGCCAAGAACTATGCTAAGGCAACTTTACATCAAAGGCCGTATTTATGTCCTAACTTGCCCAGCTCAGGTGACTCTCATCATCTCTCAACTTGTCAACAAGGACATTAAGGCCCAGAGAAGGTAAATGATCACCCCAAAGACACACAGGAGAATGGAGCAGAGTTTGGATGGGAAGTGAAATCTTCAGATTTTGTAGGAAGGACCTAAGATATGTTTGTTAATGAATTGGAATCAAAGAACGTTAGAGCTAGAGGGGCCTTCAACTATTTGCAGTTCAACCCCATAATACATGCATGAAGAAACCAAGGCGGGGAAAGGAACATGACTCCTGGCAGTTCCTGGCAGAGCCCAAGGGCCCTGGATGAGGGTGTGTGTGGGGAGGGGGACAGGGGCTGAGACTTCCGGCACACTGTTCCTGTCCCCACACTCCCTCTGACTGCAGCTTAACATCAGGGATGACAAGAGAAGCATCAAGTAGAAAACGACCAGAGATAAAAGATGCATGAGGATTAAGAAAGAAAACTTCAGCCTTCACAGGGGGAATCACAAAATGGAGCAAAGTCCCCACTGACTATCGGACTCACCTGTCCTAGTGCTCTATTGGTGAGCCCTCGGGAGAAAGCAAGAGAGCAGAGAGCAAAGGGGATATAAATGAGAGAGAATTACAGTTCAGAGAGAAAAGAGATGTGCCAAAGCAGGAGTGATGGCTAAGGAGGGGACAAACGTCCACCTCTTTCCCCTTTCCCCCCGGATGCTCACACAGTAGAGACTTCAGAAGTTCTACAAAGGAGGGGCTCAGGGAGGCAGAGGTGGGGTGCTGGGGCTCCCATACTCGCGGCGTGGTCTCCCAGTGAGCGGCCCTGGCATCACCTGGGAGATGATTAGAAATGCAGTTTCCTGGAGCCCCACTCCAGACCTACCAAATCTCGATCTGCATTTTAACAAGATCCGCAGGTGAGATATATGCACAATAAAACTTGAAGCAAGTCCCTCAACACCCTGCTTGCAGAGAAAGCACGGTGTTTTTTTTAAGACTGTGCATTTGTTTGGGACGGTTTAAGGAGGTTGATGAAATGTATGAGGGTGAAGAGGAGAACTAATGCTCCCCAAATTGGCCTTTGGCGCCATCATGGTGCCTTCCGGGATAAAAAAAGAAGATTGGGAGGGATTAGAAATGCCTATGGGGGACAAGGGAGAACCGAAATACCTGCTGATGACAGAGGGCCGGGGATGGCAGGGGGCAGAATGTGGAGGAAGACAGTCTGGACTTTTTTCCCCATGTGGCTTCTTTTAAAATAATCCATGCTGGCAAATCTGGTTCTGCTTACAATGGCAGCTAGCCATGGCCAAGTCAGTGACAACCCTCCCTCTAGACACAATCACACAGTCCCCACTCTAAAAAGCATGAACGTGCTATCATGCCTCCAATCCTGACCCTGACACCACCACCCCCAACCCACCCAACTGGGACTTTCTATGGAAACTCAGCTTAGGACAGGGCTGCGGGAAGATCTCGGGGCAGCTGCAGCTTCTAAACCACCCCTGGGAAGGAATGGCCCACAGGAAAGCCCCCTGCAGGACATCTGGTCATGGAGCCTAAAACGCCCTGCCCAAGGAGGGGCAGGAAACCACCCAACAGCAGCAGGCTGGGAAGATCATGACAGAACCGGCCACTGGGGAAAAGGGTGCTAACAGCCGCCCAGGGCAGGGAGCATGTTCCCAGAGGTTGCCACACTGGGATAAAGAGCAAGGTGCGGTGGATCACTGAGCTACATGTGCCAGGTGCCAATTCAGCCAAAAGTCAGAGTGGCCAGGCCAGATCCTGAGAAACAAGTTATTTCCCAAGGAAGCCCACCTTTCCTGAGGAAGCCCCCTGTTGCTAACCAGGCTACACAATCACTCCTAGCAAAGCATCAAAACCAGAGAGTGACTGCTTATCAAAAACCAAATAAATACAAACTTCCTTGGGCAGAAGGAAACCAGCTGGGCCTGCGATGACAGAACAGCTTTGAAGCCAGACGAGCCTCTACCCAGAGATCACTGTGTGGGCTCAGGTGAGTGGGTTTAACTGAGCCTGGGCTTCCTTGGTTGAAAAATAAAGGTTAATAGCATCTACCCTGGGACTGTGAGGGCGGGTGGGTATGTGTACCCAGCACAGGGCCCGATCCACAGTAGGCACTCAAGAACTATTAGTCTAACCTCCTCCACCATGTGCATGATGGAGTTCAGGTAAGATGCCAATCTAGGCTCTGTGACCAGCTAAAGCAAGCCCAGCTCTCTCTCATCTCATTGCTCTAGGTCTGGCTCAATCCCCATCAGGACCTGATCCTGACAGTTGATTAGCCTTTCCAACTTGCCCCTTGCCCCATTGAGTGTACCCTAGGCCTTTTCAAGGCTTACCCAAGAGCTACAGATCTATCAATATTCCTGCAGATTTTTGGTGTTTGTAGATCAGTAAGACCCAAACCAACTAAACCCAACACCCCTTGTTTATGGGAGTTACAAAATATATGTCGTAAACAGGGGTGAGTACCTACCTACATAGCAATATAGTGTCCTAACTTCAAAACTGAAAGCCATCAGAAAAAAATCCTACGTGAAGTTAGCAGATGCGTGAACTTACGATGGATACGTATGCATTGAAGAGAAGATAATATTTAATACTGTTGTCATTTTTTCCTTTATATTTGCCATTTTGAAATAAGGCTAAATTAGTATTTTTATACAACTACATACAATTGTTCTGAACGGGAAAGCTACAAATGCAGTCCAGTACAGAGGTGTTGTCTTGTTGACTCTAGTACTATGTGAGCAGCATTACCATGGGTGACGTGATCTTCCAAAATGATGGATTAAGAGTTGATAAAGTTCCAAACAAAATGAAGGATAACCTACCTGCAACTTTCAACAGGGTAGATGTGCTCCGGGAAGAGTGTACGATAAAACCATGTTTTTAAAGAAATCCACTTTTTCTTGTATGAAAGTGAAATTGAGGTCTTGGCCCATGTGACTATGAACTGGTTTTTCTCCTACATGATTGTTCTGGCAGGATGTTAAAAAAAAAAAAATGTGTAGGGCTCAGGACAGTTCTTCATTGTGAGGGACTGCCTTTGCAATGTCTCTAGCATCCATCACCATTACCAAATGACAGCAGAACGACCCCCATCATTGTGACACCCAAAACTTCTTAAAATTTTGGGATTCCCCCTAGGGAGCCAAACTGTCCCACTGAGGACTGAAAACAGGAATGCACGCTAACACAAGCCTCATGTTAATATCTACAGCTGAATATCTGTCAAGTTAGGAGGGACTCAAGCGTCATCCGGCCCATCCTTCCCTTCTAGCAGGCACATCAGAACCTCCAAGGAGCGTTTCCAAATCCCCATGTCAGGGCTTTCCTACATTCCCTGGTGAATGAGGGGTGGGGCCCAAACATCTGTATTTTGAACATCCCCAGATAAAAGTTGCTAAGTTCTATCCATTCTCATCAATTTCTATGCCTTGGTCCCACAGCTGGTGGAAACCGAACCTAGAATTCCTGCTGTAGAAGCCCAGGCCCATAAAACATGATGAAACTTATAGGTTCTCGTGCTGGCTTTGAGACTCACATGCTGTGTGGCTTTGGATTCACCCTTTACCCTCTCTGGGTCTCAATTTCCTGAGCTCAAAATTGGATAGAGAGGGGAAGCTGCTCTCCAACTCTTTCAGTCTAGAATTCTCTATGCCCTACTTGGGTTACACTTCCCAGAAGCCTCTGTTTAGAAACTCTACCTCTCTGTGCCCAGGGTCCCAGGAGGGGCCCTTGATCACAGAGTTATTTGGTTGGAGAGGGTGTCTGCCCTGGTCCTGCGCTGAGGATGCGTGGCGTGGCCAGAATGCCCTGGAAGGCCAGCGCCTTCTCCCTCTCCCTCTCCCTCCCCTTCAGTGTTGACACAGATGGGATGCAATGAAGAGTAATATAAGTCCTGTGTAAACAGAGGACCAGGGGGCCAATTAGTAACCTTGACCCATGGTTACTCCTTGCCTGGCCCTGCAGAACCGGTTTCCAGGACTGACTCACTCAGAGGAGCTGGGCTTCGGGCAGCTGGGCGGGCAGCAGCTATATCCGGAGCTCAGGGTCAGGGTAGAAGGAGAGGGTGTCCATCTCTGCAAGCAGATGGAAAAGATTTTATGCCTTATAAAATTAAAGAAAATTTCCCCAGTTTTTTGTTTTGTTTTGTTTTGTTTTTTAAACTAAGGGCAGTTGTTCTCCATGCTCCATGCTCGGGGGAATGGACTGAGACAGAGGGATCAAGGACAGCGTGAGCTGAGAGGGCAGGCTGAGCAGGAGTTAACCAGGCAGAGAGATGCAGGAAGAGTGTTCCAGCTGAGGAAACTGTATATGCCGAGGCCCAGAGGTGGGCTCAGGAAGGCCAGCAAGCACGGCAAGCGTTAGGGGGAGGGGAGGGAGAGGCAGGTCAGTAGGGACAGATGTGTAGGGCAGGTGTACAAATGCACATGCGTTCAGGGGCCCAAGCCGGTAATGGGAGAGTTACCATTTGGGAATGTAGACCTCAGGCTTGTTCATTCATCCATTCAACTATTTAATGTTAGGTTGCAGTATCCTGGGTTGGGGAATGAATCACTGAGCAAAACAAAAGATCTCTGCGTCATGCAATTTACATTCTAGTGGAAGGAGACAGACAAATAAACAGAATAACTAACTATATAGCAAGTTAGAAGGTGCCAAGGGCTATGGAAAAAGAAGCAAAGCCAAGTATGGGAAATAGAAAGTGTGGGGCATAGAGCAGGATGTCATGGGTGCTGCAGTTTTAAGTAAAATGGCAGGCAAACGCAACATGTGATGACTCTTCATCCTTAGTTAGCAACAGGAAACAGCAAGCCAGCATAATTTCTGGACAAAAAGAGCACAAAATTATTGTAGGACCATGTTGTGTTCTTGTTGCAATTTGCATAATCTGTCTTGTGACCATGATGTAACTTGCTGAATCAACCCCTCTTTGTTAATTCCATCTTTCTCTCCCAAGAGAGAGAAAAGAAATTCATAGTTGCATAGTGATTGTCAAGTGATCTAAAAGGTCATAAAGAAGAATATGACTAAGGAACTCCCAGAACTTTGGGCAACTTACTTGTTTTGAAGTTTTGTTTTTTCATCAGAATATACTATATGTACAGACCAGTCCACAAATCAAAGAGTAGAGCTTGATGAATACTCATGGCGTGAACATCAGTGTTCAGCACCCCTAACATGAAACAGTATGGCCAATTCGACTGTTTTTAAACAAATGCAACTGAGAACTAGATGGAGATGGTAAGTGTCCTGAGACCTCAGGGCCCTGTAGGATATAGTATTTCTAACTTTATCGAAAGAGCAGTAAGCAGCCATTGAGGTCCTTTTAATCAAGGAGCTGACCGTATCACATTTGTTTTTTCAAACAATTCCTCCGCATAGTATAGAGAATGGCTGGAAGTCCAAATGGCAGACTAGGTACAGGCTTTTGCTTTCATCTCAGCAAAGAGTGAAGACAGTTGGCTCTAGGATAGAACAAGGGCGTGAGCTTCAAAGATGGACTCTTGGAAAGTGAGATAAACAGAGTAAAAGGAGCTTCCCAGAACTACAGTCCACCCTGTGCCCTGACCAGCAGGCTGCCATGTGTGACCAAGCTAGCAGCCCCAGGGGAAAAGTCACATTCATAGCTCAAGACAAACTAACCCATGTCTAGTGAGCTATACCTTTAACCTGTTAGAGCAGGATTGGGGTACCTCTCCCTTAACCACGGGATTCTTTCTGACCTGATCATTTCCCACAAAATAGAGTTGGTTGTAGCAGTAACCAACAGAGTGGTCACATTCATGCTGAGGCTATTTCTATCTACCCTAGTGTTGTCGGCTGAATTATGTCCCCCAACAATTCATATGTTGAAGTCCTAACTCTCAGTACAGTACCTCAGAATGGGACATTCTTTGGAAGAGGGGTCGTTGCAGATGTAATTAGTCAAGATGAGGTCACACTAGAGTGAGGTGGGCCCCTAATCCAATATAACTGGTGTCCTTTAAAAAGGGTAGATGTAGACACATACATGCACACAGAGAGAATGCCATGCGGAGATAAAGGCAGGGATGGGAACTATGCTTTTACAAGTCAAAGAACACCAGGGACTGCCAGCAAACCACCAGACTGGGGCAGAGGCATTGGGCAGATTCTGTCTCACGGCCCTTAGAAGGAACCGGTCCTGCGACACCCTGATCTCAGATTTCTAGTCTTCAGAACAGTGAGAAAATAAACGTCTGCTGTTCAAGCTACCCTGTTTATGGTCCTCTGTCACAGCAGTCCTAGCAAATTAATACACCTAGATTCTCAAACTAGCCCCACACTTCAATAGGTTGACAAAGGAGGAATGGGAAGGGCAGGGTGACACGACCACTCCTAGCTGCCTTACATCCCCTCTGAGCGTCCAACTGTTGGAGCAGTGACTGGGGTCGGGAAGCCTCCAGAAGCCCTGGGGTCCACCGCTGACTGGCTTCATGGTGGGCAAAAGCAGCCTGAAGCTCGTCCTTGTGGATGTGCTTGAGGGGCCTGCTACACTCAGTTTTGGGGTGCAAAGAAACACCTGCCGCTTAGGGACAGGTATTGCAGGGGGCACTGCAAAGGAATCCACTCATTCAGACATATTTCAAATACCCACTCTTACTATCCACTTCTCATGTAATTCATGTACTCCAAATGTTTAAACCATTTCCACTGGCTGCCCAGTCAAACATCTAACTCAACACTGCCTTGTTATCGCATCATCTTAGACTCAATTAAAAACCCGTTCTGGTCAAATATCCTTACCAGTCCCTCCAATATACAAATCATTTCAGTCCTTTAAAGCAAGTTGTTTATCGCTATAGGCCTGCTTCTGATCCTGGCTACATCCCCCCGGGGACGTCTTACAAAGTCTCTGGTTGACAGCAAAAGGTCCTGAGGGGATTGCTCAATGTTGTCTCTGGAAACAACCTCACAACTATAAAAACAAGTCAAAAACCAAGCCTTAGTGACAGAGAATCAGTTACAGAAAATACATGAACGAGGGTCAGCAGAGATTGCCCGGGCCACACCCCAGGCTGTTTGGAAAGCGCTTACCTGATGTCTTCCATAAATGATAATCCATAGCAATAATCATCTATCAATGGATGTACTGATCTGTCTGTGAATTAGATCATATCTGGAGAGGATGCCCTCCAAGGGAAGGTACCAGACAAGGCCCAGTTAATTGAATGTTATTCTTGAACTTGGTCCACAAGGCCCCTTATGATCAGCCCCTGCCTCTCTCTACCTTCATCTCCCCCATCTCTACCTCACCCTCAGACTTTATACCCCAGGCATCATTAGAGTAACTATGTAATTAATCATCCAATCTGGGACACTTTTGAGACTGAGGACATAACTAATAAGTTTTCTGGGACTGCAGGCATAATAACCTGGACTGTGTTGCGCCATCTGGGATTTCTGGTTTCCCTAGTCATGTGGAATTACTTAGAGTTGCATAACATGCCATGGGCTCTTACAGAGTTGTCATCACAAAGAGGGCCGAGGCTTGATTTACGTGACTGTGAGAATAAATCAAGAATATTGACTGGAAGCTTCAAGGAGATATATTTTAGTTCAATATTAAGAAGAACTTTCTAGCCAACAGGACTACACAGAAAATGGACAGGCAACCTTGGGCAGTAGAGAGCTTCCCTGTCACTACAGCTGTTTTGTTGACAAATACTAGCATACAGTGGGTAGGACTTCTGAGGCGAGGACTCAGGCATGTAAGGGGTGAATACGAAGAATAACTACCTTAGACTCTCTTTCATCTATTCATTCATTCAATGAATATTTATTGGGCATGAGGCATTGCACCAGGAGTTTGATGAATTAGTACAAAACAAATATACCCATGTAACCACCATGCAGAGCAAGGCCCTATGCTTGGTGATAAACAAGATAGATGTGGCCTCTAACCTCTTGGAGCTGACAGGCTTGCAGAAGAGATACATGAGATTGTAAGAATTATTGGGTATTCAAAGAGAGTATGAGGGGAGAACTTGGGATGGGAGTCAAAGAAGGGCCATGTAAGTCGAAAAGGGATGAATGTAGGAAACTTGTCTGGTTCCATGATCTTAGATCTTTCTGGAGAGCTCAGACTTATTCTCTCTTCTCTGATGCCTGCTTTTCCACATTGGGTAAGCTTCCTGACTGCTGACTTAGACCAGTCTATAGCTGCCAGCTCCAGAGCTGTGAGTCCTGTTCAGATGACACGTTATCAGGTAACTGACCATCCTAGGGGAGACAGGAGGGGTGGAGGAGCCATGTGGGGTCGTTAGTCACGCCTCTTTCTTTCCTCCTTTATTCTCTAAAAGATCATCAGAAGGCTAGTCACACAGACTTCAGGACAATAGAGGCACAGGCAATGCCATGGCAGGTAAACCCCAAGAGCCTGGCAGAGACTCAACTTTCAGAGCAGCCAGCTCTCATCAAAGCACCCAGTGATACTGGCCACAATCCAAAATCTCATGTATGAAGCAGAAGAGACAACAGGTGAGATAAAGGGCATGTGATCACAGGATTTTCTCCTGTACATTGATGGGAAATAATACCAGGATAATACAGCGTATAAATAAGTACTAGGGATGTATGGTACAACATGATAAATATAATTCACGCTGCTGTATGTTATGTATGAAAATTGTTAAGAAAGTAAATCCTAAGGGTTCTCATCACAAGGAAAAAATATTTTTTTTTCTATTTCTTATATTTTGTATCTATATGAGATGATGGATGTTCACTAAACTTGTTGTGATAATCATTTCATGATGTATGTAAGTCAAATCATTATGTTGTACACCTTAAACTTGTACTGTGCTGTATGTCAATCATATCTCAAAAAAACTGGTAGGAAAAATAAATCAGTTAAAAAAAACAAAATCCCATCAAAAATGTTTGTAGATGCAGATAAATTATTCTAAAATTTGTATGGAAAGGCAAAGGAACTAGAAGAGTAAGGACAACCTTAAAAGACAAGGCTGGAAATCTGCAATATTGTGATTTATCATAAGAAATATGTATCCACTTAGTCTTCATCTTCATTCCTAGCTCCTAAAACCCTTGGAATTTCCTAAGTGATGAGACAGCTAAAGGCGACTTTTGTTATTCATAACTGGTTCTTTCAATCACACACCTGACTATGTTACTGAGGTAATATTTGGTTGCCAGGGGAACCTTTCAGCCCTAACCCCCTGACCTGGGGCTGGTGGTGGACTCAATCACCAATGGCCAATGATTTAATCAATCACCCTTACCTATTGAAACCTCCATAAAACCCCAGAAGGATGGTGTTTGAAGAGCTTCCAGGTTGGTGAGAGGTCCACATGTTGGGAGTGGTACACCCCAGTTCCAAAGGGACAGATGCTCCTGTACACGGGATCTTGCTCTAGGTACCTCTCCATCTGCATCCTTTACAATAACCCTTTACAATAAACTGTAAACATAGGTAAATATTTCCCTGAGCATTGTGAGCCATTCTAGCAAACTTTCAAACCTGAGGAGGGGATCGTGAGAACCCTAATTTAACACTGGTCAGTCAGAAATACAGATGACACAAAGCGAGAGAGAGGCATAGACATATATACACTACCAAATGTAAGGTAGATAGCTAGTGGGAAGCAGCCGCATAGCACAGGGATATAAGCTCAGTGCTTTGTGACCACCTGGAGGTGTGGGATAGGGAGGGTGGGAGGGAGGGAGACGCAAGAGGGAAGAGATATGGGAACACATGTATATGTATAACTGATTCACTTTGTTATAAAGCAGAAACTAACACACCATTGTAAAGCAATTATACCCCAATAAAGATGTTAAAAAAAAAAAAAGAAATACAGATGACAACTTGGACCTGCGACTGGTGTTGTTACCAA
Source organism: Neophocaena asiaeorientalis asiaeorientalis (assembly GCF_003031525.2). Classification (NCBI taxonomy): domain Eukaryota; kingdom Metazoa; phylum Chordata; class Mammalia; order Artiodactyla; family Phocoenidae; genus Neophocaena; species Neophocaena asiaeorientalis. The sequence goes on from NW_020175320.1 coordinate 86,849, forward strand.
CAAGGGCTCGTGTGCTTGTGGCCACAGAAAGCCAAATTCTGACAGCGGGTGTTGGCAGCAAAGTAAGGGTTTTATTGCATCACACCCAGCAAGGGAGTGGGAGACAAGCCTCATGTCCACTCCATTTGGTCTTTGAGTGAGGGATGTTTTGAAGGGTTAAGAACAAAGAGGCTGGGATTAATCATCATCAGGTGACATTTCTGTGACATTCAGGTTCCGGGACTCAGGATGTCCCTGGTTTTGGATTCTCTGGCCAGGTGGTCCATGGCTCAAGGGCCTGTTATCTCACTTGCCCTGGAGAAACAATCTGAGTTTGTTCGTTAATGATGATATCTATAGTAGCAACCTGAGTACATTAACGATGTTATCATGTTATCGACAACAGCAATTTTAGTCATCTGAACCTGGTCGATGAGTGTTCAGTTAGCACAGGATTGAGGTCAGAGGGAACAAGAAAGGGAATAAAGTTTTGGATTGAGAGATTAATCATCAACTCAGTAAGGGAACTTAGTTTTAGCGGGACACTCAGTTTCAGTGTCTGAAATGGGGGCAACCTTATGGGACTGGGCCCTTAACCTGTGGGGTCTGATGCTGTCTTCAGGCAGACAGTGTCAGAATTAAGTTAAACTTGTAGGACACCCAGTTGGTTCCTGCTGAAATGGGGAAATGCTCGGTGTGGGAAAAACCCCATACATCTGGTGTCAGAAGTACTGAGAATGGAGAAAAAAAATAGTTTTCTCCAATGAAGTTTTATACCACTAGATATCAAGATGTATTTAAAACTACAGTTACTAAGAGAGTGTAGTATTGGCAGAATGCTAGACCCATAGTGCCCTCGAAAAGAACGAGTCCAGAGACAGACCCACACGTATATGGACACTTGAATTTTGATAAAGGTGATACCAGAGAGAAGCAAGTCAAAGACAGTGTTTTTAAAAATGGTGCTGGTCAAATAGATATTTGTAGGGGGAAAAATATGGCTCTTGATGCCTATCTTACACCTTACACAAAAAGCAATTCCAGACTGATCATAGCTCTAAATGTGAAAAGTAAGATAGTAAACTTTCTAGAAAATAATATGAAAAATATCTTCATAACTGTGGGTAGGCAAAGAGCTCTTAAGTAGGACACAAACGCCATTCATCACTAAGGACAAAATTCATCAACTGGGCTAAGTTAAAATGAGAAATTTCTCTCCATCAAAAGACTGCATTTTGGGGCTTCCCTCGTGGCACGGTGGTTGAGAGTCCGCCTGCCGATGCAGGGGACGCAGGTTCGTGTCCCGGAAGATCCCACATGCTGCAGAGCGGCTGGGCCTGTGAGCCATGGCCGCTGAGCCTGTGCGTCCGGAGTCTGTGCTCCGCAATGGGAGAGGCTGCAACAGTGAGAGGCCTGCGTACCGCAAAAAAAAAAAAAAAAAAAAGGATTAGCACAGTGCCTGGCACATAAGAAGTACTCCACAAAATTTTATAGTGCTCCTCTTATAACTGAGGCATCCCAGCAGGAGGACTGTACTTCAAACCATTTACAGGCAGACAGAATCTCTCTCCTCTTTTTGACGCTCCGTAAAGAGCAGTCAGAAGGGTCTCCTCTCAATTCTCTCATAAACCTTATAAACCAGTGTTGAGGGCATTCCATACGATACCCCCTTCAATCCCAAAGCTGCAATCTGCACGGAGACCCGGTGTTCAGTTTTAAACAACACAGTGGTAGGGGCAAGAGGTGCAAGGGGAGGATGAGTGGGTTTTATTCTCGGCTGAGTCAGACGGTCACATTGTGGGAAATCCCTCAGGTGAGCTGAAAGCAGCACAGCGGGGCTGGCAGGAGGAAAGAACGCTCTCTCTCCTTTCAAATACAGTCTTATTTGTCATAGTAGCCATCAGGATTCCCAGAAGCATGCAAGAGTGGGGCTTTCAGAATGGTTTCAAAGGGGTCACCTCATTCCTGCAGAGACAAGCCCAGAAGCCAGAGCCTGAAGGGAGAACATTCTGACCCGTGTGGATGGAAAAGCACTGGAGGCAAGGCCAAGCTCAGAGGCACCCCCCACCCCGCCCCGAATGGGGCACTGCAGTGCTTTGCGTCCCCACCCCTCAGTGAGGAGGGGCAGAACTTTTGAAGAACTTGGGTTTGCCTCTAGCTATCCTCCTTCCTGCTCTTCCTCCCCAGCAGAGGACACAGAGTCTAGAAGCCTTGGGCCACTGATATGAAGCCAGGGGTGCCGAGAAGGAAGACCCTCGACTAGGCCCACCCCCATCCATTTTGAGGCCCAGCAGCCTCACTCCTAGGACAGCACCAAGCATCGTCTGCAAACCCTTGCATTGTTTACAGACTCTGTGTACACCCCTCACAGCCTCTGATCTCACGTCAGCCCTGTGGACAAAGGATTATCCCGGTCCCCTGTTTCAGCGGTCCAAGTTGAGCCTCAAAGAAACAAAGTAAACTACCCATGGTAGTTCTCAGGCTCAGGACTCATCCCATCCCCCTCCATCTCCCCTCCACCAAGATACCAATTACAGATCATCTATGCTTCAATTAAAAAAAAAAAAAAGGATACCAATCACAGTGATTATTATTACCACTTTTGAGCATCTCTTGTGCACCAGGCATATGACTAGGTGCTTCGCTTCTATTAGTTCGTTTGTCCTTCAGAACAACCTGAGAAGTAGGTGAGGGTACCCCATTTTATTGGCTCAGAGAGGGTAACAACATAAGTTAGCATACTTGGTGCCAAGCACTAGTGTATTACGTCATGCAGTCTCAAAACCCCCGTGAGAATAAGTGCAAGTATCATCTCCATTTCAGAGACAGAGGAACTGAGGCTCGGAGACATCAGGTGAATTGTCTGAGGCCTCATAGCTAGGAAGTAGAGCTGGAATTGGAACCAGGTATTCTTACCACTGTTCCACACCTCTGGCAGTACAGACGACTTACTCAAGGTGGCACATCTAGGGAGTGTCAGAATCCCATGGAAACTCCTGCCGAACTGAAAGCCCAGGGTCCTCCCACCCAGCTAACCTGCCTAGAGTAGGGCCGCAGGGATGCTTTGGCGTCCCTGTTGGCGGCCTCCTCCTCTCCATCTAAGAGACAGCTCTCTGCGAATCAATCCCCAGAAATAGGACGCCTGGAGACAGACCCCCTCCGTGGTGGCAGACAGCCCGGTCAGGCTGACAGAGCTGGTACCCAGCCCAACCAAACTTTTTGCCAGGTTTTCTCTCTCTGCCTGATGCTCACTGGCTGAAACCAGCCCCTGATTCTCATTTTCTCCCTTGGTCCCCATTGAAAGCGCTGAATGGGAGATAGAAAGGGAGCTTGGAGGGAGGCAAGCAGGTCCTCGAGCGAGCCTTCCTGACCCTGCAGGAAGGGTAAGAGAAGCTGGATGGGGGTGAGGAGAGGGGTGCCGGGCTTCTGGAGTTGTGGGGCAGAGGTAACCTAGCAACCACTGGCTCATGCAGTCACAAAGCGACAGGCTTACCCACAGAACTGACGAGCCTTTCCATTGATGTGTCCTTTTGCTCTTTCCTGCTGGGGCAGCAAGGGCTACTCACCCACATGCTATAGCGGCCACTTTCCTCCGTGAGTCCAGGGATCTCCACAGGGCAGGAAATGGGCACTCCAGACAGCCCAGGGCCTGGGGGAGGACCCAGAGGGGCCAAGAGGGGAAAAGGGAAGTTCTGTCTCTGCATTGGTGTCATCAGGCCCCTTGTGCCTGGCCAGCTGGGGGCCCAGGGAGAGAGGGAAGGAAGGTCAGGGTCAGATTCAGTGGGGCCCCGGCCTGGCTTGCTCTGGAAAAGGCAGGCCTGGCCCGCTAGAGGCTCTGTTGACCTCTTCACAGCAGCTGTGGGCTATGACCCATTAGTGGCTTATAAAATCAATTTAATAGTTTGCATCTAACACTGACAAAATGAAAACAAAAAATAGGATGAAACTATCAGTATGCATCATATGTAACAAGGGTAAGAATTGCTTCAGTTTCACACACACACACAAATGCATGCACACTTGTGTGCGTGAATTGGGTTATGATGTAAAAATGAGTTTCTTACTACGGTCACAGTCAAAAGTATTTAAAAGTCTCTGTTCTATCGAGACTTCTTCCTGTAGGCAGGTGGGTATGGGGCATCCCAATGCCCTGTCCTCAACCCTGCAGCATCTAAGTGCTCTAGAGCCTAGCCCCCATCATTAAGGATGTCCAAACTTCCTTCAAAGGAAGCCCTGCCAACTGGTTTTCTCTGTAGGCAAAGATCAGGAGACTTTGAGTCAGGATGCCTGGCTCCTTGCTGTTTGATCTCCAAGTCTCTCCTCTTACCCGATCTCAGGCAGTGCTGTCTGCTCCCCTCCACCCTAACCTGATGGAAGGCTGGCCCTGGGCGATCTCTGGGGTCCCTTGCAGATTCGATGACTCAGATGGTTAATTCTCAGAATGCACTGATTTCCTGCTTCAACCCCATCCTTGGCACCTGCAACCCCAGCACTATATGTACAGATCCATAGATTTAGATTAATCACAATTCTTGGCTTTAACACCTATTATCTTTCATTCATGTCATCACCAGTAAATGCACTTCTCAAACCAAGAACTAGAATACCACCATCAACACATCATATTTGCTCCTCTCCTTCCCCCCTCCCCTTCCCACCTGCCCCCAGAAATAGCCTCTATCTGAATTTTGTGTTTAGCGTTCATTGCTTTTTTTCTTGTTTTATCACGTTTATGATAATTTTCCTTGCTTTTTGTTTCTTTCTTTCTTTTTTAATTTTGGTTGTGCCGGCTCTTAGTTGCAGCAGGCAGGCTCCTTAGTTTTAGCTCGCCGGCTCCTTAGTTGCAGCACGTGTACTCTTTAGTTGAGGCCAGTGGGCTCCTTAGTTGCGGTTCACTGGCTCCTTAGTTTTGGCATGCATTCTCTTAGTTGCGGCATGCATGTGGGATCTAGTTCCCTGAACAGGGGTCGAACCTGCGTCCCCTGCATTGGAAGGTGGATTCTTAACCACTGCGCCACCAGGGAAGTCCTCTAATTTTGCTTGCTTTTGAACTTTATCTTTATTATTATTATTATTATTTTTTTTTTTTTGTGGTACGCGGGCCTCTCACTGCCGCGGCCTCTCCCGCTGCGGAGCACAGGCTCTGGACGCGCAGGCTCAGCAGCCATGGCTCATGGGCCCAGCCTCTCCGCGGCATGTGGGATCCTCCTGGACCAGGGCACGAACCCGTGTCCCCTGCATCGGCAGGCGGACTCTCAACCACTGCACCACCAAGGAAGCTCTGAACTTTATCTTTAAAAAGCATCTCAGGCCATATGGTCTCCTGCAACTTGCTTTCCTGGACTTAGCATCACATTTGTAAGATTCATCTATGTTGTTGCGAGTAGCTGTGGTTCGTTCATTGTCGTTGCAATATAACGTTCAATTGTCTGAACGGACCACAGCATATTTATCTATTCTTCTGCCACTGGACATTTAGATTGTCACCAGGTTTTTGCTAATTTGAACAATGTTGGTTTGAATATTCTTACACATAGCCCCCTTTGCATATCTGCAAGAGTTTCTCTGGGGTATATTTCTGGGAGAGGAATTGCTGGGTGATATGGCATGCAAATGTTCAATTTTATAAGATATTGCCAATTTTTTCCCCTAAAGTCTGTTCCGGTTTACACTCCTACTACCAGTCAACAAGAGTTCCTGTTATCCGTCTTCAACACTAGTATTAAATTCACCGGTCCTTACTCTGTTAGAGGCCCTACAATGGCTACGGAAGTGAGGACCCAATTGGCAGAGCATCCACTGACGAGGTAAGGTCCCAAATGCCTTCCCTGCTGACCAAGGAGGTGGAGGGGGCCGGGGTGGGCGGAAGACAAAGGAACTCAAAAAACTGAGGGTCCAAGTGGAGATCACCTTCCACTGCCATCAGCCAGGCCCCCAGTGGGTTCTCAGGCCTGAGTTAGCAAAGTCACAAGCAGGGCCCCTCCTGCGTAGGGAGAGAGTCACAGGCAGGGGTCAGGAGCACAGAAATTCCAGGGGTTTTCAGGGGCTGACTTCTGTTAGTTGGGGGTAGCGGAGGCCAGCTAACAGTGACTTTCAGAGAAGGTTTGCTTTATTTCTTTAAGTCCCAGACCCCTTAGAGGCGAATCGAGGACGGAACAGGAAACTCAGGGGCCTGGTCAGCAAGATCCGCAGAGGTTCCTGGGGCAAAACGCCTTGCTTAGCATATCCAGAGTCCATCTATACACCTCCAGAAGGACTCCCTTCAGCCAGGACCACCAGAAGGGAAAGCAGACAGTGAGCAGGCAGGTGGTCCCACCAGGCCCCTGGCGGACAGCAGCCCACCTTAGGATCCTCGCTGGACCTACTCCATCGCCTCCTCCGGGGGCAGAAGCACAGCGTCCTCAGGAGAGGGAAGGGGTGCGGGTGGAGGACAGAGAACCTGAGACACTTGTCTCCAGCGAAGCGAAGCAAGAGCTTGAGGCTTCCCTGCAGCGACGCAGCCCTGACAGCCGCCCTGTCACCTCTGCATCTCCCAGGAGGGGCCCCCACGGGACAAGGACTCGCTGGCCTAGTCTGGCCTTGGCGCCAGCTTCGGCCCCTGGATGCTGAGTCTGGGCCAAAACTGCCCCTGAGGGCAAGGGGGGAGGGTGACAGCCTATAGCTGGCTTCTCTTGGGCTGCCAACTGTTTGGCTTGGGGAGAGGCCCATGCTAGGGTCAGCCCCCTGGCCCTGGAGGTGTATATAATGTACCTTTGCTCCAGTCCAGGTATTTGGATGAGTAGGTGGGTCTATGGCTTCTCTTTCTGGCTTTAGAAATGGTTTCTGAGAGAAAACTGGGGTCCTGGCTCCCTGCTCAGGCAACTTAGGAAGACAGAAGGGTCCCTGCGGCCGGATGGCATGGCTGGGAAAGGACCCTGGGGGAGGCTCAGCTTTGGTGTCACGGGGGTGGCGGTGAAATCCCGGAAACCAGACTTCAGAGCATCTCAGGGATGGATTCTAATAAGCTCAGGTGGGCACCGCTGCCGGGGGGCTCCATTTGCTTCTCCCTGACCCTCTCCTTCAGGCCAAGGACTGAGCCAAAACCCGAGAAGAAGTCAGGGTGCAGGCCAAGGAGCCACGCGGACGGCGGGCCACAGAAAGAACTGATGATCCCAGGGATTGTGGATTTCAAGCTGATCCGAGAGGCACTGAGGACCTCCAAGCCCCAAACTCCCGGTGCCCACCGCTTCGGCCACCTCAGCCATCACTCCTTCTTCTCCCGGCACCACCCCCATCCCCAGCACGTGACCCACATCCAAGGTAGGGCTGGGGCAGGCCAGAGCCTGGCCGGAGGTGGGGACAGGGGAGGGCGTGCTGGAAAGGGAGGACCCAGCCCGCGCTTGGCCGAGCCAAGACACGACCTGAGACAGGGGCAGGGTGCGGGGGTCCAAGGGCAGACTGCCTAGCCCTACGGGATTTACGTCATTGCCGATTCTCCCATTTTACAAATCAGAGAAAGGGATGAATGTTCTCCTGCAGAGCTGCATTCTCTTGTCTAACTCAGGCCATTTCATCCACTCAGCTATTCATCCACCAAATATCTAATGAGTGTGAACTATGGGTCAAGCAGTGTTTTAGGTCCTGGGGTTATGAGAGTGAGCGAGACAGACAGTGCCTGCCCTCACGGAGCCGACTCTTTGGTGGGAAAGAATAGGAAATAGATAAGGTGTCAGATGTGGTAAGTGCCAAGGCTATACGGGGAGGCCTGACCAACAGCATGACATTTGAGCAAAGGATAAAGGAAGACAGGGCATGACCCGTGTGGATCTCAGGGGGAAGAGTGTCCCAGGCAGAGGGAACAGCAAGGACAGAGGCCCTGAGGCAAGAGCAGCCTGGCTCTGTTGGAGAAACAGCAAGGAAGTCAGTGTGGCTGGAGCAGAGTCAGGAGGGGAGAGAAAGGAGATGCATCAGAGAGGCAGCTGGGCCCACAACGCGTGGGCCTTGGAGCTCACCGTGGTCACCCTTCAGCCATCTCACTGAGTCAGGTGGGAGCCACTGGAAGGTTGAGAGCAAAGAGGTAGCAGAAGGGATCTACTGGCTTTTGAATGGATGGTGGCTTGGACCGGGGAGGTAGCAGTGGAGGAGTTAGTGTCCCTGCTCGAGAGATATACAGAAGGTAAGGCCAACGGGATTTGCTGATAGATTCAAAACAGAGTACGAGACGGGAGAGGAGGCAGCCTGACTCCCAGGTGTTTGGCCTGAGTAACTGGAAAACTGGAGTTGCACTGGCTGAGACGGGGAAGCCCACAGAAGGGGCCAGTGGAGGGTGGGGACGGTCAGGGGTTCAGTCTGGGACGTGGGAGATGCAACATGTGCGATGCCTCTTAGAAGTCCGAGAGGAGGTATCGAGTAGGCAGTCAGGTCCATCTGGGGCAGAGATGCCAACGTGAGAGCCGCTCAGATGGGGGTGGTATTTGAAGTGATGTGCTGGATGGGATCATCAGGGGACCATGTAGATGCGGGGGAGGAGAACCTGGCATGAGCCTGGGGACCCCAAGGCTGAGGGGTTGAGGAGATGAAGAAGAAGCAGTAGCCGGGCGGCTGGTGAGCCAGGAGGACCCAGGAGAATGAGGGGTCCTGGCACCAAAGGAAAGTGTTCGGGAAGACAGAGTGAGCACCCTTGGTACGTCCTAACCAGGCTGTTCCCCAAAGCTTAACTAATGATGCTATAACATCACACAAACCTTAGACTGGAGGGTCCTCACGTGTAAATGTCTCTTACCACCTCCAGGCTGCCACGCACTCAGCCCTGGAAGCCTGACAGATGGCATGAAGTTTTATCCAGAGGGTCTTGCTCCCTGTGATTTGAGCCCAGGCCCCTCTCGTCACAAACTGTGGCTTAATGCCCCCGTCCCCACATCCTCTTCTTTAAGCTGCCTGCCTCTGTGCTCACACCTGCACTTCACTGCCCTGTCGTAGAACACCGAAAGGACCCCAGGACTAGGGTCTCAGGAAGCCAGGGTTCCTGTCTTACCTCTGCCTGACTCACTGCGTGACCCTGAGCACATCCTTTCGCTGCCATTCTAAGTGTCCCCAGGGGTAAGGTCACAGTGGTTACAGAGGCCCTCCCAGCTCTCGCCATCTCTGGGCTTGTGGTTACTGGAGGAAGTGGGCCAAGTGCAGCCCCTGCTCACCAGCCTCCTCCCAGCCCCCCGGAGTTCTTGGGGTCCACTCAGGCCCCCCTTCGCACAGCCTCTATCCCTTCACAGATCTCACCGGGAAGCCTGTCTGTGTTGTCAGGGACGAGTTCTCTCTGGCCGCCTCACGTCAAGCCGCACTCTTACCCCGCTCTCTGATCGGGATGCCCACCATCTCGGTCCCCATTGGAGACCCGCAGTCCAATCGGGATCCCTGGCTTTCTTCTGGTGGGTACTTGGGCCACAGCCCCTCTACCTTGGGGTTATACGTGTGCCTGGCTTGGGTGGGTGCCTGAGAAAGAAAGGGCCATTGCTCTTAGGTCAGTGGGGTCTGGTGGGGAACCCCAGTGTTTTCCTTGTTTCCTCAGGCAGCTGCATTTGCATTACTCCCCAACCCCAGGTCCTCAGAAATGCACCCCTGCTTGGCTTTGATGTGTCTGAGGAGTCATGACAAGCAGATTTGGGCAACAGTCATGTGACTTACAGCTCTAGCCAGGAACAGTGTTGGAAACACTGTATTTCGTAACCTGCGTACTCAGGCACCAGCCAATCAGAACAGTCAGCCATAGATAGTGCGTTGGGGGGCGGAGGGGGAGGGCAGCATTTCAGAGGCCTCTGCTCTGCCAAGCCTTTCCCTTTCCCTTAAGGGCGGGAGGACCCTGGGGAAGGGGCAGAGGGGCTTGGAAGGCTTGCTGCAGTGCTCGTTACCAACCTCGCCAGGAGTCACTCAGTATTTTAGTAACTGCCACAGCATATCGACTGAATCTCTGTCCTGGCTTTGGGCTCCTAAAAGAGGCAAAGCTAGACTAAATCACAAACATTTTGGTACATGTAGCCAAATGTTCTCCAGCATCTCCCAGTAAAGCCACAGGCTAGGACACCAATATCAGTAGCCACCATACCCACCAACCCACCAGTGGTGTGATTCCTACTCCTTCCCTCAAGGGCACCACCTCCCCGGTGAAACTACCCTTCCCTTGAAGATGCAGGGCAGAAAGACGGGGAGGAGAGGAGGCTCTTCCACCTACAGTCCTCCCCACATCCAGTGTACAGGGAGGGCAAGGAGGAGAGCCCCAGGTATCAGTTGGCCGGATCTCGTCCCCTCCTTCCAGAGGCCTGGAAGAAGGAGTTGAAAGACCTGGCTTCCCGGGTGGCCATCTTCACCAAGGAGAATGCACTGAAGAGCAAGGAGGTGGGTGCAGAACAAAGCAGCTGCCTGAGAAGAGATGAAATGGACTCACTCCTTTGTAACTAAATCCCTCCCACGTGGCTTCCAGGAGATCAGTGTAGAGCGAGCCTTCCTGAGAGGCGCTACTGTTGGCACAGGGGAAGGGGCCCATGAATTCAACCCAAGGGAGAGGGTCCCAGTGAGGGTTCAGAGGACAGAACGTACCAGGTGGAGAAATCCAAGAAGGGCTCATAGTTTAGAAGCGGATGGGGAGAGGCGTGCCTAGTGGAAGCACACAGCATAAAGGCTCACAAGCTGGAAAATGCAGGGCATCTTTAGAGACCAGAGGGCTGAGGAACAGGGTACCAGTGGGCAGCAGTGAGGGAGAAGGTGGGAGAAGGGCTGACTTTGGACGTAGGCAAGATCAGCTTGTTTCTCATTTCTGAACTTAGTTTCGTGTCTAATCTGAGAAGGGGTGGAAAATCCCTGAAGAATTACAGACAGAATGGGGGTGGCCTCCCGGGTGCTATTTGCTGATAAACCAATAAGGACAAGTGGGAGGCAGCTTGAAGGTGGTTGAAATTGGTCCTAGGACAGGCCCGGAACTTTGTGGCTGAGTCTGGTCCCGCCCTTGTCTTGGGCAACAGAGTTCTCATCCCTGCTCTGCAGCTAACTCACTGTGACACTCAGGGCAACTCAGCTAAGCTGTCTGGGTCTCCGTTTTCTTATCTTTAAAATGGGGAGAAGGATACTACCAGTCTTAACTGGAGTTCCAGGGGCAGGAGGTGCTAGGCCTTGTGCCCACAGGCCTGGCTCAGGAAGGTTTCCCAGGGCAAAGAAAGGATGGCAAGCTGTGGGGGACAGTATCCTACACCAAGGCAGGATGCTGTTTTCAAATCTCTGATGGGCTGGGGGGAGGGGCATGGGGAGGGCCTACCCAAGAAGAAGTACAAGGACCACCCGAGAACCATGGCGGGGAGCCAACATTCAATGAAATTCCAGCAGGAAGAGCAATAGCTATAATGGAAGGGCCACCCCACTGGCAAGAGGGGTCTAGGACAGGGTCGGGCTGGCCTGGGTGATATCCTGGGTCCCTGGCCTCCTCCTCTTCTTTTCCCCCTTGTCCCCTCTGCTTTCTCCTCTTTCTCCCTCTCCGCCAAGAGTCTCTGGCTGCTTTTTTCCCAGCAGAAGGAGGAGCCTCAGCGGGAGAAGGGGGCAAAGTACTCAGCAGAGACTGGTAGGCTCATCCCTGCTTCCACCCGGGCCATGGCCCGCTGCCACTCCTGCCAGGGCGTACGAAACCACTGTGCGAGCACAGATGGAGGAGACCAGACCTTCATCCTACAGGATCAGGAGTTGCTGGTGAGGTGCTGGGAAGGTTGGGGGCTGTGGACCCTACAGAGGCCCTAGTCTGAGGGCAGAGAACATGGTGGTACCTGCTCCCAGGCTCACAGGGATCCAACTAGGACCCTTGCAAACTGCTTTCAAGCCTGGCTTCTCCCAGGGAGCCTTGCACCTGAGACCATAAGGCTCAAAAACCCCAGACCTGGGAGTCAGGAGCCTGGATTCCAATCCCCAGCTGCCTCTAGCTTTCTGTCTGAGCCTTTCCCTCTCTAAGTCCTTTTCACTCTCGGGACCTTAGCTCCATGATTTAGCCAAACTGGGAGCACGGACACGTTGTCACAAGGTCTGGTCCAGCTGTGGCACCTGACGTGTTAGCGAAGGGAGCCACGGCGGTGGAATGAGAAGCCTGGAGGTGGAGGCCCTGCCTGGCGTGTCCTCACCACGCCCAGCCTGCTGCCCCCCCGCAGCCTGCAAGGCTGGTCACAGCCACCTCCCCAAACCCTGGAGCCGTCTGGTCTGTGCGGCAGCGAAGCATAAAGTCCCCTCCTCTGTGTTCGAGTGTCCCATGGGGGCCTGAGAGGCACGCGGGAGTCGTGCTGGTGGGCGAGGCAGTGCGAGTCTCTGTTCAAAGGTGCACACGTTCTCCAGCATCCTGACACCTTCCCTGTGACCAGTGCTTTAAAGCACGCAGTCCCCTTGGAGCCTTAAGACAGTTCAGGGAACAGATAGAGCAGACAGGACCCCATTCCACAGATGGGGAGGCTGAGGCCCTGCCGGGTGACAGCCCACGGCGCAGGTCCCCCGAGAGGGCGCAGCATAGCAGGGGCTAGAACACAGTGCTTTCTCCACCATAGGGCGGCCTCACCTTCCCTGGAAGTAGGTTCTCGGGTCCTGTGGGGAGGGGGCACAGGGCAGGTAAGTTGGGTGCGGAGAATGGAGAGGGACCCCGGGCAGATGGGGGCGGGGGTCACCTCAGGGGGCGGGTACCCGGGGGTGAGGGTGGGCAGCCTAGCAGTCGCAGGCCTGGGGAGAGGCCCGGCCCAGTTCCCGCTCTGCCAGGGATGAGGCAGACCTGATGGGCACTGACAGCGCACCTTGGGTCCTGGGGAGACTGACCACCAAGCGCTGAGGGAACCCCACTTTCCTAGGACTCCGGGGGCTCTGCCTCCCCCCGTGGGCCCCAGCTCCACACAGGCACAGCCGCCAGCAGCAGCCTGGCCTAGGAAGCCCCCATCGCCCTTCCAAGACAGAGCTGGATCTCTTGCCAATGATCCCTGACCGGAGGACGCCGCAGGGAAAGGGCCCTGAAGTAGCAAAGATGCTGGAGGCTGAGAAGGCTGAGAAGGCGGCTGGGAGTGAAGAGCACAGGGCTCTGGGCGGGAAGGAGCCCCCGGCCGAGCAGGGCACAGAACCAGCTGACTCCGACCCTCAGGCCGCCCACAGGGATCACCCCACCTCTTTGCTAACATCTCCAATCTCTGAACTTGGGAACTTCAGGGAGGGGAGGCCCATGGGGTCCCTGAAATCCCCACACCAAGGACCCAAGCATTTGGGACTCGGTGCGTCTCTGAGGAGCTGACGGGCCAGCCCCGACCTTGCCTTCCCAGTGAGGGACTTTGGGGTACAACCAGCCCAAGTAGGGCTCAGGGACGAGGGGTCCAGGTGTCTGATTCTGAGGCTTTGTTCTGCCACAACAGCTCTGCGAGGTGTCGTCCTCTCTCGAGGCCTCAGATGCCTGCCTCATCTGCCCAGTAGGGAGGTTAAGAATCTTCCTCCAGGGCTGTAGGCAGAGAACGCTTTCTACAAAGTGTAAAGTCCCATGCGGAGGGGAGGCAGGGACCGTCGTGGGGACACGTCTAGCCAAGCAAGGGCTCTGGGAGACCACTTCGCGGGGGAGGCAGCTGTGCAGCCAGCTACGTGCTGTCCAGCCAAGCTGACCCAGGCCTGTCGTCCTGCCCACAGATCCTGGAGCTGCTTTCTCAAATCCTGCAAACAGACTCCTTGAATACTATCCGGTTCTGGCTACTCTACGCGCCGCCCAAGGGTGAGGACACAGTCCCGGGCCCAGAACCTCGTCTGAGTTCAGACCGCTGAGGGCTGTGTCCACTGTTTCTGCAGGACTCAGGTGTCACTCGGCTCCCACCCCAGGGCCACACACGGGGGCCTCTCCTCCTTTTTTGGAGCCCCAAACTAATCTCTTCCAGCTAGACAACGTCACTGCTCCCCCCTCCACATTCCTCAGCAGGGTTTCCACGACCCTGCTCCTTAGGGGGGACCCCCTCCTCCACACTGACCGCAGGCCTCGGCCCCTGGGAGGGAGACATTCAAAGACCATACTTAGTGGACACGGCCTTTAATCCACCACCGTGGGAAATGCACACGCACAGAGATGCAAATACACGTACATAAGAGCACACACACACGTGCACATGGACACGTAAATGGACGTACATATACTCACTGGGGCGGTAGGTGGAGGGTGTATCTAAGTGGGAGGGTGAGGAGTGATGAGAGCCAGAGAGCTGACTGGACGGGAGAGTGG